>NC_057387.1:20494457-20551768 GCF_019320065.1 Cervus canadensis
AACACTGGAGTGGGTTGCCTTTTCCTTCTCCAGTGCATGAAAGTGAAAAGTGAAAGTGAAGTCGCTCAGTCTGACTCTTGGCGACCCCATGGACTGCAACCCACCAGGCTCCTCCATCCATGGGATTTTCCAGGCAAGAGTTCTGGAGTGGGGTGCCATTGCTTTCTCTAATGTCAGGGCTACTCTTTCGATTAACCCCACCTTCTCCTTTCCCTGTTGTGTCCCTAAGTCCATTCTATATATAAAACAGATAATTGAAAAGGACCTAGTGTATAGCACAGGGAAATCTACTCAGTACTCTCTGTAATGGCCTATATGGGAAAAGAATCTATAAAAAGAGTGTACACACACACACACACACACACACATCAGTTATACGATTCACTTTGTTGTATACCTGAAAATAACACAAGATTGCAAATCATCTATACTCCAGTAAAAATTTAAAAACAGACTATGAATCAGAAAGCCTTTACAAAGTGTATCAAAATAGAAGAATCACTTCAAGAAACTAGAACCCCTCTGATCATTACTGTTATTTATAGTTAGAAGGGGGCGGACGAAGAGGGATTTGAATAGAAGGGTTAATTACATGAGGCCCATGTGTCAGATCATATGAGGATGTAGCTGCTTATAATCAAATGCCTCCTTGTGTGGGTATCTGTAAAGTAAAAATTAGTGAAGAAAACCAGAATATTAGGTTCAAGAATGTAGGGATGATGTTTTTAAAAATTTTTTATTTTTACTTTACAGGATAATTACTTTACAATATTGTGATGGTTTTTGCCATACATCAACATGAATCCGCATTAGGTATACATAAGTCCCCTCCCTCTTGAACCCCTCTCTCACTTCCCCCCATCCCACCCATCTAGGTGGTCAGAGAGCACTGGCTTTGAGTTCCCTGCATCATATATTGAACTCCCACTGGCTATCTATTTTGCATATGGTAATGCATATGTTTCAATGCTATTCTCTCATATCATCCCACCCTCTCCTTCCCCCATTGTGAAAGATAAATATCGTATATTAACGCATATGTAAGGAATCTAGAATAGTACTGATGATCCTACTTGCAAAACAGCAGAGGACACACATTTAGGAGTGATGTTTTTTGGAATAAACTGGAATCTTGGAGGCAGTGCACACAGGCTTGGAGGTGGCTTGGAACAAGCAGAACTCAGTCCACTGCCAGAGAAGAAATCTGTTCCAGGTATGGCTGCCTGAGTGACAGGCTCTGACCTCTATTACACAATAGCTATTGCCGTTCCAAGGATTCCCCCTAAATGTAATCACACACACACACACACACACACACACACACACACACACACACACACACCTATAGAAGCCCAGGGTACCAGAATTAGACAGGTGTCATCTATACTAACTCCTCTCTAACTGCAAGTCCTATTCATTATGGGAGAGCAAAGAATGGGGCACAGTCAGCCAATGACACCAACATCCAGGAGTGCGCTTAAAAGTGTTTTAATAGAGGTAGAAAGGGAAAGAGGCATTTCTGCAAATCCAGGTTCTCCCGTCAGATGAACCCCAAGAAACTGAGATCCAGTAAAGCTGCTAAGGCCTTCTGCAGAACTCAGACCTCAGAGGACTGTTCAGAGTAAGGAAAACTTCACAGCACATATTTTTAGGATGCAAATAAGAGAGGCTGTGACTCAGGGAGATAAAATACTCATTGCAAGACATACACAATGAAGAGAGAGAAACAAAAGGGAGGAAGGTGTTCAATATCTGAAGGTTGGTTCCTCAAGGGCATAGCTGTGGACCATGTTACTTCTGGTTGCCCTTCTGCTGGTTTGGGCCTGGAATGACCACTGCGGGGTATGACTCAGGCACCTTGGTATTTCCAGGCTGAGGGACGTTGGCGTAGACTGGCTCTGTAACTTTGATGGGACATGGCTCCGGAAGTGTGGAATAGCCTTGCTCAGGAACCTTGGTGTTGTCCAGTTCTGGAACCTTTGCAAGGCATGGCTCCTCAACTATGGGAACAAACGGGTCCTGAGGTGGAGGTGGATGCGGGCAGGGCTGTTTCACCTGCTGCTGCTCAGGCTCAGGGGGTGGGGTGAAGGGCTGCTTCTGCTGGTAGGAACTCATGCTTCAAAGAAGGCTGGACCTGGAGACAGAAAAGCTCATTCAGTAGTTTAGTAATACAAGGAGGAAGCCAAGTCTAATGACAAGTATCTTAATTTCAAGCCCCTTAAGAAACGAGAACTTCTCTTCTCTTTATTTTTGTTTCCTTGAGTTTGAGAATCAAAGGAAACTTTGGGGATTCCTGCACAGTTTCAAGAGAAGAAGTTTAAAGGTGGTTTATTTTGCTCCCATGGGAGTGGAGCCTTTCTCTTTGCTTCCTTTCTTCCTGTGTTTTTTCCGAAAACCTACATTAGCCACATAACATAACTTCAGGTTCCTAGGGTTGATTGAAGCCCCCAGTTTACAATCAATTGAAAAAGTGATCAAGTTCAAAATCTGGAGTCTACCCTCTCATATCCCTCACATAGAGTGCCTCAGTTCTCATAGGACAATCCATAAGCCCACACAACTCCATCTCTGAGCCTCTGTTCACATTGTCTTCTTGGTGCATGTTTCTGGAAGTCTTTCCATTCTGCTGTTACTTGTCCATACACGCTCACCGCTCATGGCTCTCCTCCCAGATCCCAAGTCATCTTTCTCATTCTGACTCAGCACAATACCTGCCTCATCCTCTCTATTCTATGTGCAGTATTTTTTTGTAAATTACTCCTATGTATTACATTCTCTGATGGATCATAGGTTCAAGGAGTAAAGAAAAATGTATCTTTTGTACATCCAAATTGCCAATGCAGTGCCCTCGATTTTGCAGTCTAAAAATTAATGAGAGAATATTAAAATGTCACTAAAAGTGCCCTGAACATGAGCTGTAGCCTATATCCTCCTGCCAACTGAACAGATGGTCAACAGAAACTATTCCCCCTTTCTGACCCCAAATTCCACAGCTGTAATCTACGTGAGAAGTCATAAAGAACTATAGTCAACTTAAACATAAATTACTTTGCATTTAAAATAAATATATCACAGCATGGCAGAGATCTTAATCAAAATACAATATCATTGGGCAAACATTAAGAAAATCCATGTGAGGAGTCTCACCTGAAGTGAAGAAACGTTTGAGTTGTCTGGTCTTCTGGGTCTGGTGAGAAATCTCTGGCCAGCTGGCATTTTATATAGAATATGAGCCTTGCCTTAAGGAAGTGGTATTTGGGGGTGCTAACCTGTCTTCATTCCAGCTTTAGTAGTGAAAATCTCTGGCTTAACATTTTGTGGGGCACTTATTGTTTGACAGTGATGTCAACTTTATTTGACAGGTCTGTTCTCATTGTCTACACTTTGTAGTGCGGTTGCTATGGGAAACAGGGTTCTTGGGTGGTGATAAGTTAAATCAGAGAGAAGTTCCAGGCTCCTGGGACCAGAAATAACCATGCCTGTTTAACAGGACCCTAATATTTAGCTCATATTAATGTTGTTGATCATTTTAATCTCCTAAGTGAATGTGGAGATGAACAATAGGCACTACTGCATCTCCTGGGAGGCCATGGGAATGGTGGTAATAAGTGAAGCATCTGATATTCCATTTCTTAGTAGACCCAAACCTGGGAAAGGAAAGGACAAGTTAAAATGTATTCTTTGGAAATGCTTCCCTCTGAAGGGCCTTAAGATGCCACATTGACCACGCTGTGCATGTCATTGGGGATAGACAGTTAAGACTGGATCTGTCCAGCATGTTGGAACAGCCCTAAGACCCTGTTTCTCATGGGATCTCTCTTCTCTGTGGGCAACAAAGAATAAGAAAGACTGATTCTTTGAGTTCATGAACCAACCACATCCTCTGATCAGGATAAGGTGAAATAGAGGTCACTAATCCAAGGTTGACCTCAATGCACAATCTCTTACCAGGTGTGGCCCTTAGGAAGTTCAAACATTCTTAAAATTCAGGTATGTGGATGGCTCCTCCCTTCCCACTGCTTTACCTCTCTTATCTCACATTGACCTGAGTCCCAGGCACAGCCACCAGTGGGATCTCCTTTCTTTAGTTCTCAGAAGCTCTAATACACTTCAGTCTCATCCATTGTCTGGTAGATGATCAGTCAATGTGCAATTATTGTTTTCCTTAATAGATGCATAGGTTCATAGAAGAGAGCGAGGAAGGAAAGATTGAAGGAAAGAGGGAAAGAAGAAAGGGAGATATGAAGAAAGAAGGAAGGAAGGGGAGAGAGAGAGAAAGAGAAGAAAGCATTATTTTAGAAAGATATACATGAACTGCTTGCGTGCAGGCTAAGTCGCTTCACTTGTGTCCGACTCTTTGCGGCCCTGTGGACTGTAACCTGCCAGGCTCCACTGTCCATGGAGATTCTCTTGGCAAGAACACTGGAATGGGTTACCATTCCCTCCTCCAGGGGATCTTCCTGACCCAGAGATCGAAACTGCATCTCTTGCATCTCCTGCATTGGCAGGCAGGTTCTTTACCACTAGTGCTGCCTGGGAATCCCATGAACTGCTTGAACAATCATAATAAGGTGACTTCTTAGAAATGATTCACTATCTTATGACAAGCTTAAGAGTACAAGTTGAAGAGGTGAGGGTTCGTCATGCTCTTGCCCTGCTTCCTTCCCCGCCCATGCCCTTCCCTCTCAGCTACTGTCTGACCAGCCATGACCCTCTAAGGTGGGGCCAGTGTCACTCTCACATCTAAGCTCTAGTCTCTGGTCTCACATTAAGTCTCCTCTCAGGCTTGTCCAGGTCCCTCCCTTTCCTAAAACCACCTCTCAGAGCCCTTGACACAGGAATCTGCCCAGATCCTGCTGCTCTCCCTGGGTTTCTTATTTCCAGAGAAACTGCTTCCTGCTCCTCTGCATGAATCTGGGTCTTCCTCATGTCCTAAACTGATTATTGACTTTGGTTCTAGAAGAAATTCCTTTCTCATTTCCTGACTCCCTTCCCTGGTGGACTCTCTTTTGCTCTGTCCTAATCCCCTAACAAAAGCCTCTCTGGCATCAGCCACTAGACCCTCTAATTTACCCACACTGTTGTTTCTCTTTGGACAAGCCAAATCTTTGGCCAATCACTGTGTGTTTCCCCTAACAATGTGACTCTATAGGGGTCAGTTTCCTTAAGTCATATAGCACTGGTGAAGAAACCAAACTTCTCCGAAGGAGAGAAAGAGTGTCAACACCAAGCCAGTGAATATGCTTGTCCAAACAGAAACAACAGTGTGGGTAAATTAGAGGATCTAGGGGGACTTTTTAATGCATTTGTAGAAATGCAGGCTTGAATAGTTAATGCTTCACAGCCACACCTTACCACTGGAAACCATGAGTTGATAGACAACGCTTCCCCCTTTCATTCCCAGAGAAAACCCTTCTGAGACACATTTTTTTCATATTTAATATGCATAACTAAATATGAGTTTGGATGTGTGCAAACACCTGTAATATCATTTTCACAGAAGAGAGACATATCCAACACTTCCAATGTGTTCCCCACTCCCCACTATTTTGTGGTGAGAAATTTATGTATTCTCTTAAATTTTAAGTACACTATACCATATTGTTAACTAGAGCTATTATGTTGGAGAACTGATCTCTAAACTTTAATCATATAGCATAACTGAAACTTGATATCCATTGAATAACAATGCTCCATTTGCCCTACCACTTCACCCATAGAAAACACCACTATACTCTCTGCTTCTATGAATCTATTTTAAATGCCTCATATAAATGGAATCATACAGTATTTGTCCTCATGTAACTGGCTTATTTCACTTAGCCTAATGTTCTCCAGGTTTATCCATGTTGTTGAGAATGGCAAGATTACTTTCATTTTAAAGGGCAACTAGTATTCCACTTTGTTAATGTCAATATTTTCTCTATTAATCTGCTAATGGACAATTGTATTGTTTCCATATCTTGGCTACTATAAATAATGCTAAAAAGGACATGGGTGTGTAGCTACCTCCTGGAGATGATGATCTAAATTCTTTTGGATCAGTTCAGTTCAGTCACTCAGTTGTGTCTGACTCTGTGACCCCATGGACTGCAGCATGCCAGGATTCCCTGTCCTTCACTAACTCCCAGAGCTTGCTCAAACTCATGCCCGTCGAGTCGGTGATGCCATCTAACCAACTCATCTTCTCTTATCCCCTTCTCTTCCTGCCTTCAGTCTTTCCCAGCATCAGAGTCTTTACCAATGAGTCAGTTCTTCGCATTAGGTGGCCAAAGTATTGGAGCTTCTGCTTCAGCATCAGTCCTTCCAGTGAACAGTAAGGACTGATTTCCTTAAGGATGGACTGGTTTGATTTCTTTGAAGTCCATGGGACTCTCAAGAGTATCCTCTAACACCACAGTTCAAAAACATCAACTCTTCAGTGCTCAGCTTTCTTTATTGTCCAACTTTCACACCCATACATGACAACTGGAAAAAAATAGCCTTGACTAGATGGACCTTTTTGGCAAAGTAATGTCTCTGCTTTTTAATATGCTGTCTATGTTGGCCATAGCTTTTCTTCCAAGGAGCAATTGTCTTAATTTCATGGTTGCAGTTGCCATCTGTAGTGATTTTGGAGCCCAAGAGAAAAAAAAAAAGCCTATAACTGTTTCCATTGTTTCCCCATCTATTTGCCATGAAGTGGTGGGATCAGATGCCATGCTTTTAGTTTTATGAATGTTGAGCTTTAAGCCAACTTTTTCACTCTCCTCTTTCACTTTCACCAAGAGGCCCTTTAGTTCTTTGCTTTCTGTAGTAAAGGTGGTATCATCTGTGTATCTGAGGTTATTGATATTTCTCCCTGCAATCTTGATTCCAGCTTGTGCTTTATCCAGCCTGGCATTTCACATGATGTACTCTGCATATAAGTTAAATAAGTAGGGTGACAATATATAGCCTTGATGTACTCCTTTCCTAATATGGAACCAGTCTGTTGTTCCATGTCCAGTTCTAACTGTTGCTTCTTGACCTGCATATAGATTTCTCAGGAGGCAGGTAAGGTGGTCTGGTATTTCCTTATCTTGAAGAATTTTCCACAGTTTGCTGTGATTCACACAGTCAAAGGCTTTGGTGTAGTCAATAAAGCAGAAGTAGATGTTTTTTTGGAACTCTCTTGCTTTCTTGACAATGGATGTTGACAACTTGATCTCTGGTTCCTCTGCCCTTTGTAAATCCAGCTTGAACATCTGGAAGTTCATGGCTCATGTACTGCTGAAGCCTGGCTTGGAGAATTTTGAGCATTACTTTGCTAGTGTGTGAGATGAATGCAATTGTGCAGTAGTTTGAACATTCTTTGGCATTGCCTTTCTTTGGGATTGGAACAAAACCTGACCTTTTCCAGTCCTGTGGCCACTGTTGAGTTTTCCAAATTTCCTGGCATATTGAGTGCAGCACTTTCACAGCATCATCTTTTAGGATTTGAAATAGCTCAACTGGAATTCCATCACCTCCACTAGCTTTGTTCACAGTGATGTTTCCTAAGGCCCATTTGACTTCACATTCCAAGCTGTCTGGCTCTAGGTGAGTGATCACACCATAGTGGTTATCTGGGTCATGAAGATCTTTTTTATAAAATTCTTCTGTGTATTCTTGTCACCTCTTCTTAATATCTTCTGCTTCTGTTAGGTCCATACCATTTCTCTCCTTTATTGTGTCTATCTTTGCATGAAATGTTCCCTTGGTATCTTTAATTTTCTTGAAGAGATCTCTAGTCTTTCCTATTCTATTGTTTTCCTCTATTTCTTTGCATTGGTCACTGAGGAAGGATTTCTTATCTCTCTTTGGTATTCATTGGAACTCTGCATTCAGATGGGTGTATCTATCTTTTTCTCCTTTGCCTTTCACTTCTTTTTTCTCAGCTATTTGTAAGGCCTCCTCAGACAACCATTTTGCCTCTTTGCATTTATTTTTCTTGGGGATGGTCTTGATCACATCTTCCTGTACAATGTCACAAACCTCTGTCCATAGTTCTTCAGTCACTCTGTCTCTCAGATCTAATCTCTGGAATCTATTTGTCACTTGCACTGTATAGTCTTAAGGGATTTGGTTTAGGGCATGCCTGAATGGTCTAGTGGTTTTCCCTGCTTTCTTTCCTGCTTTCCCTGACTTCTAAGTCTGAATCTGACAGTAAGGAGTTCATGATCTGAGACACAGTCAGCTCCTGGTCTTGTTTTTGCTGACTGTATAGGGCCTTTCCATCTTTAGCTGCAAAGGATATAATCCATTTGATGTCCCTATTGACCATCTGGTTTTGTCCATATGTAGAATTTTCTCTTGTGTTTTTGGAAGAGGGTGTTTGCTATGACCAGTGCGTTCTCTTGGCAAAACTATTAGCCTTGCCCTACTTCATTTTGTACTCCAAGGCCAAATTTTCCTATTACTCTATGTATCTCTTGACTTCCAACTTTTGCTTTCCAGTCCCCTAAAATGAAGAGGACATCTTTTTTGAGTGTTAGTTCTGGAAGATCTTGTACATTTTCATAGAATCATTCAGCTTTAGCTTCTTTAGCATTACAGGTTGGCGCATAGACTTGGATTACTGTGATATTGAATGGTTTGCCTTGGAAATGAACAGCGATCATCCTGTCATTCTTGAGATTGCACCCAAGTACTGCATTTCAGACTCTTTTGTTGACTATGAGGGTTACTCCATTTCTTCTAAGGGATTCTTGCCCACAGTAGTAGATATAATGGTCATCTGAGTTAAATTCGCCCATTCCAGTCCATTTTACTTCACTGATTCCTAATATGTCGATGTTCACTCTTGCCATCTCCTGTTTGACCACTTTCAATTTACCTTGATTCATGGACCTGACATTCCAGGTTCATATGCAATATTGTTCTTTACAGCATTAGACTTTACTTCCATCACCAGTCACGTCCACAACTGGGTATTGTTTTTGCTTGGCTTCATCTCTTCATTTTTTCTGGAGTTATTTTTCCACTCTTTTCCAGTAGCATATTAGGTACCTACTAACCTGGGGAGTTCATCTTTCAGTATCATATCTTTTTGCCTTTTTATACTGTTCATGGGGTTCTCAAGGCAAGAGTACTGAAGTGGTTTGCCATTCCCTTCTGCAGTGGACCACATTTTGTCTGAACTCTCCACATGACCCTTCCTTCTTTGGTGGCCCTAAGAGGGTAACAGGCAGGAAGGCCAGGGGTCTCCAAAAGGAAGAAAGAGGCTGCAAGTGCCAGACATTTTTATCTCTCTTAAGTGGCAGGAAGAAACAAACCAGTGATATGTTTTTCCTTCTCTATACAAATTTAAAAGGAGGTTTCTCTTAAAATGCTGTGTTGCCATGACACCTGGTCTCACCTAAAGCTAACTACTCTCAAACCTTGAGTTAACCAATACATTTCTTTTTCTTATGGAAATGTTGTCTTAAGCTATGTTAATGTACCCCAGACTCTATCTTCAAGTTGGTTCCACCAAACGGCCTAACTTACTTACTCAGGTATTGTTCCCCTAATCTATGTAAACGAAACTATTTGTTGGTATTCTGCCCTTCTACTAGATTCAAGTCAATCGTTTTATGGCCAGGGATGAATTATCTGGTGCCATTTTAAATTTACGACATTCCTTTCTTTTCATTAACAGACTGTGAGTGGCTATATAACATATAACTAAAGACTAGGAGGGGGGTACTCTTTTGCCCCCTTCTGATGCCTATGTCAGAAGCTTTCTCTATCTCCTTTATACTTTAATAAAACTTTACACAAAAGCTCTGAGTGATCCAGCCTCGTCTCTGGCCCCAGATTGAATTCTTCTCCTCCGGAGGCCAAGAATCCTGCGTCTTATCGTTCAGCAACAACCTTTCAGCCCTATACAGCATGGCTCATAGTTTCACTGAGTTAGACAAGGCTGTGATCCATGTGATCAGTTTGATTAGTTTTCTGTGATTGTGGTTTTCATTCTGTCCGCCCTCATGGAAGAGGCTTGTGGAAGCTTCCTGATGGGAGAAACTGACTGTGGGGGAAACTGGGTCCTGTTCTGATGGGTGGGACCATGCACAGTAAATCTTTAATCCAATTTTTAACAAGATGGCAGAGTAGAAGATCATGTGCTCATTCTTCTCCTGCAAGAACTCTAAAAGAACTCCAAAAGTAAAACTCACTGCTGAGTAACCATTGACAGGAGAATGTTGGCTCCCCCCAAAAAAGGTACCCCACATCCAAGAGCAAAAGAGAAGCCCCAACAAGATGGTAAGAGAGGCAATATTGCATTTAGAGTCATACCCCATACCTGCTAGAGACACTTGGAGGGCTCAAACAAAACACTGTGTGCACCAGGAGACCCTACAGAGACTGAGTCCAACCTGCCTTTGAGTGTTTGAGTGTCTCTTGTGGAGGTACACCTCCACAGTGGTCTGCGCAGGGTCAGGGCTCTGGGTGCAGCAGACCTAGGTGTGGCATAAACCCTTTTGGAGGAGGTCACCATTAACCCCACACAGAGCTGCCAGAACTTACACATGACTGGGGAAAGAGACTCATGGAGGGCACAAACAAAACCTTGTGTGCATCAGGACCCATGAGGAAGGAGCAGTGACCATACAAGAGATTGACCCAGACTTGCCTGTGAGTGTCCAGGAGTATCCAGCAGAGGCGTGGGTTGGCGGTGGCCTGCTGCAGGGTCAGGGGCACTGAGTGCAACAGTGTGTGTATGGGAACTTTTGAAGGAGGTTGCCATTATCTTCATTACCTCCACCATAGTTTGGTCTCAGGTCAAACAATAGGGGGGGAACATACAGCCCTGACCATCAACAGAAAATTTGATTAAATTCTTTTGGATATATTCCCACAAATGTGAAGTCAGATCATATGGTAGCTCTATTTTTGTTTTTCTGAGGTATCTGTATATTTTTTCCACAGCTGTTTATTTTACATTCCCACCAATGATGTGTAAGGATTCTAATTTCTCCTTAACCTCAACACTTACCCTTTATTCTTTTAATAATATCCATTTGGAACCACAAAAGAGCCAGAATTGCCAAAAATGATCTTGAGGGGGAAAAAAAAAAAAAGGCTGGAGGCAACACACTTTCCAATTTCAAAATGTATTACAAAGCAACAATAATTAAGACAGTATTGTACTTCTATAAAGACTTATAGACCAATGAAATAGAATAGAAAGCCCAGAAATAAATTCACATTTATACAGCCAACCAATCTTTGACAAGGGTGCTAAGGACACATAATACGGGAAGAATAGCCTCTTCCACAAATGGTGTTGGGAAAAATGGCTATCCACATGCCAAAATAAATAAATAAATAAAAATTTGGATTTTGGACTCCTACCTTCCACTACTCACAAGAAAACATAGGGGAATACACTGGTATTGACAATGATTTCATGGATTTGAAGCCAAACGCACAGGCAACAAAAGCAAAGATAGTCACGAGAAACTACACCAAATTTAAAAACTTCTATACAGTGAAGGATCAACAGAGTGAAAAGGCAGCCTACAGAATGGAAACCATATATCTCATAGGTGATTAATTTCCAAAATTTATAAGGAACTCTTACAATTCAGTAGAAAAACAAATAACCTAATTTAAAAAATAAGCAAAGGACTTGAACAGACATTTCTCTGATGAAGACATACAAATGGTCAACAGATATGTAAAAGATGCTTAACATAATTAACTATCAGATAAATGCAAATCAAAAAAAATTATCAGGGAAATGCCCCTGATGGTTGTCTACTTTGTTACACATTCTTTGTAACAGATTTGTGTTTTCTTTGGCCTAGTTTCACTCTTCCTTAATCCCTTCTTCCTCCTCTGTAGGATTACATTCTCAAAGAAGAAATTAGTTGCACTTTGTTGTAGATTCTCTTCTGTGGGGATTCAGGCTGGGACATGTTACGAAACACACGTTCCATCTGAGATGCAAAAAGAGAGAGAAGACTGCCCCATGATGGAAATCAGTGCCTAGGTCAGAGAAATCATGTGATGGATCAGTGTAGGAAACTTGAAATTGACCTAAAGCACCATTTTAGAGGCCCTAGAACTGGCTCTGGAACTAGGCTGTTCAATACAGTAGCCACTAGTCATACCTGGCTATTTAAATTTAAATGTAAGCCTTTGTGACCCAGAATATGGAAAAGAAGCGTGGTAAGACAGAAACATACCCATATCTGAGCAATTAGAACTCTGGTGCATTCCCTACACTGGCATATTTATGACTGCTTCTCTACACACAGATTCTGTTCCTGATTCATTTTTGTGGGATTTTAGCCCTCTGATTGGCCCAGTAGAGGCAGTGCAACCTAATATCCCAATATGAAAGGGAGAAAGAGCACTGGCAGCCTCAGGTTTAGGGGCTGGACAGGGAATTCTGGGCATGAGAGCTGCCTCAGTGAGTCAGGTGTTGGCTCTGGCGCTCCAGGAACACGCTTTGGTGTTCTAAGATCACTATCTTTGTTATCATCAGCATCCTGCTACTGTTCCTAGCTAACTTGGTCACCACCACCTGGCAGGATTCCACTTAGCAAATTATTGCCCCATAAAGATGATAACACATCCTTTATGAGATGCTATGTCTACAAGATTTCACATTTCAGAGCTTAATAGATCCTGAATAGCAGGCGATGACTTAGTGGACTATATCAATCATTTGAATGTTTCTCTTACTGCTTCGGAGAAGGCAATGGCACCCCACTCCAGTACTCTTGCCTGGAAAATCCCATGGATGGAGAAGCCTGGTAGGCTGCAGTCCATGTGGTCACTAAGAGTTGGACATGACCGAAGTGGCTTAGCAGCAGCAGCAGCAGCAGCTTACTGCTTACTCTGTAAGATTTGTAAATCAGATATGGATGAAATAACTTCATAACTTATTTACTAGCACTGCTTGGTGCCACTGCCTTGATTTTTGCTAAAGTATCAGGAATTGTACTTTTTGCCTTCATTTATATTGAATCATTTATGCAATATAGCTTAGTAAAAAGTTTTATTATTTTACAATGTCTTGACTCTCTGATAAAATCTCAGGGACTTCCCCTCCCCCTCACCCCAACAAGGGACCTGCAGGTCATACTTTGAGAATTTCTGGTCTAGCATCCTATCCATAATGTGACTAGATTTGCAAAAATAAGGCAACTCCTTTCTTGGCCCAGCCGCATTGGCCCCTGAGGCAAGGCAGCTTACAAAGCCATGAGATGGGGAAGATTTAAAACCTCACAATTAAAATAAATTAATTAATTAAAAAAAACCCCAAAACCTCACAAATTACCATCTCAATAAAAGTAGCCTCTCAGGGCTGTCATATGCTGAAGAAGGGTCAGGTTGAAGGAGGGCTAAATACCTTCTGAAGGATTTGAGAAATAAGATCTAATTATTAAAAGAAAAAAAAGCTCAGCCTACTATCCATTTGTATGCCCAATTCTTACAGAAATTGGAAAATTAGTTCCTTATGTGTAAAGTTGTTTTTTTTTTTTTTAAAGCAGAAATCTGTTATCTACAGAGGGGTCAACAAAAACAAAAATATCTTTAAATAGGGAAGGCAGCCTCAAAAAAGTTCTGGGTCTCAGAACCAAGAGCATCAGAGGCGAGGGATTCCTTATTCTTTGTGAAAATTACTCACTCTTATCTTCTGACTTGCCTTCTCTAAAAAGGAGCAATATTGCATTCTTCACCTATGATCCACTTGGAGAGAGCAGTGCCAGTTCCAGTTAAGAATGTCCTTTAAATACATCTCCACTCTTCAGTATATGCTTTATTTGGAAATTCCATGTGACAAAATGGGTAATATACATGTCATTTCTCCTGCCTTTCAAAGCATGGTAATTATCTAAAGAAAAAACCTTTGGGCCACTGAATTTTGATCTGAACTAGCTGTTCTTCATGAAGCATAAGCTTTATTTTTACTCGAAAGAATAACTGATAGCCAAACTGTGGTTAATCAGATGGGTATTCAGCAGACATTTCTTCAACAAAGAATTAAATGAGCCTGCCATTTTAAGGAAAGCAGCTCACAGTATCTGTGGCAATCAGACCCTAAGGTACTGCTCCCAACAGTTCCCTTCCTGGCATTTATACTTCGTGTAATCCCCTCCCCTTGAACGTGGACCTGTGATGTTACCTGTTTCTGACCTACGGATTACAGAAAGGGATATGGTATTACCATTCCTGTGATTTTGTTATGTGTATGACTGACTAGCAGACAAGAGCTAGACACTCCCCTTTCAGCCTTGACAAAGCAAGAGCCCATGTGCCCATGTTGGAGAAATTCACTTGGCATGGAATTTTGGAGCCCTAGGAATTGTAGTCGATCAGTCGTGTCTGACTCTTTGCCACCCCATGGACTAATGTAGCCCACAGGCTCCTCCGTCCATGGGATTCTCCAGGCAAGAATACTGGAGTGGGTTGCCATTTACTTCTCCAGGGGATCGTCCCAACCCAGGGATCGAACCCAGGTCTCCCGCATTGCAGGCAGACACTTTAACCTCTGAGCCACCAGGGAAGCCCAAAAAGGAAAGTGGAGTCGCTCAGGAATTGTAGGTGGATTCTAGGAACTGAGAGAGGATTCCACTGGACAGCCAGCAAAAAGCTGGAACCACAGGAAATGAATGTCGTCAACAAGCTGAATGAGCTTGGACGTTAGCTACAGCCTGGTGGACATCTGGATCACAGTCTATGAGACCCTGAGCAGAGGACCCAGCTAAACTGTGCCTTAGTCTCCTAATCCCTGGTAGCTATGAGACAACAAATATGCATTATTTTCAGATGCTAGGTTTGTTGCCACTTGTTAAACAACAATAGTATTTATTGGCAATAGTATTTATTGCCAATGATTAAATGTGAACTTTTAGTAAAATTATAATTTTGAAAGTTATGCTGTCTTGGCTGCTTGATTG
This sequence comes from Cervus canadensis, assembly GCF_019320065.1. Classification (NCBI taxonomy): domain Eukaryota; kingdom Metazoa; phylum Chordata; class Mammalia; order Artiodactyla; family Cervidae; genus Cervus; species Cervus canadensis. Next base: position 20,509,355 of record NC_057387.1, read on the forward strand.
CACTATGAGCTTTACAGGTTCCAACACTTCATGCCTTTTCTCATGATATAGTGGTGATTATTAATGAATGTGATTTCTATAACATATGATGAAATATGCTAACATTTATAAGACCTGCGTAAATCAATGAACCAATATTTTCAATATGACCAATTTTTGATGCAAAAAATCATGTATAAATGATAGGTAAAGGTATAAGATAGACCAATGATTTTTTAAAAAAATGTTTGAAAAGACTTTATATTGAAGTTTTATATCAATTTCACATTTAATACCTCCTTAATAATTTGCAATTGATTTTTTTCCATTTTTGAAGATTTCTTTAATGATTAGATTTTCACATCAGTTTCTGCATTCACTGTGTTCTATACGTATTTTTTAACTTTTAATTTTGCAGTAACTATAGATTCACAAGAAGGTGCAGGGAAATACACATCTTTGCCCCCATCTCCCCGATGTTAACATCACATGTAATTTTAGCACAACATCAAAATCAATATTGGTACAATATATTGAGCTTATTAAGATTTCACCAGTCCTGTGTGCATTCATTTGTGTGTGTTTTGTGTGTGTGTGTGTGTGTGTGTGTGTATAGTTCTGTGCAATTTAGTCACAGGCATGACTTTGGGTTCTATGTTTCTAGCCCTAGAGGGGACACAGCTCAGAACACATAGTACAATTACAGATGGTAGCAAAAAAGGATGCGCTATGTTTACTTTTATTCAAACTTAGGAAAGTTTGAGGAAATAAGTGAAGGTGTTAGTAGAGACAAGAGAACACATGCTCATATAATGAGTTGGTAAAATCCTCTGTCTTAAGTGTGAAGACATACTTTGATCACCTAAATTTATACTTATAATAAATAGCTTTTTATTTCTTCTTCTTTTACATTTTTTTTCCTTTCAGCAATTTTCCCTGTCTTACAAAGATTCTCCATTCTTACATCATCATTCAAAGAAAATTCTCCTTTTGTGAAACAGCAAATGTTGGTTGAAAGCAATAAATAACCCAGGATTCAACTTCTAAATGGTGTTAAGAAGAAATTGTCATTATTATGTACCGTGAAACCAAAGTGCTTTAGAAAATGAAGCAGATACTGTTCCAAAAGATCATCACCTCTGTCATATGTTTTCTTGGAAAAAAAGACATGAATATCAAGAATTCTAACTCATGTGATCCTCTAATATGGATTGAAATTAAAACTTTAAAAGAGTGGCAATTATGATAAATAGTTATTTATAGGATCAAGTAGTCCTAGTCATGGGCTTCCCAGGCGACATTAGTGGTAAACAACCTGCCTGCCAATGCAGGAGATGCAAGAGATGCAGTTTTGATCTCTGGGTCAGGAAGATCCCCTGGAGGAGAGCATGGCAACCCACCCCTGTATTCTTGCCTGGAAAATCTCATGGACAGAAGAGCCTGGCAGGCTACAGTCCATAGTGTCACAAACAGCTGGACATGACTGAAGCTCCTTAGCAACCACTCAATCCCAGTAACAGAGGAGTGGAGCAGCGGGACGTTATCTCCCAACTAATACACAAGCCCCCTGAAATTCCTAGAACAACTGGGCAGCCATGCTGCTAAAATGGGCACCCTGTATCACCTGGCAGTTTGAATGACAGTGCCAACTCAGTGTTACAAGAGTGGGGTTCAGAATCTTCCTCTCTCCATAGTGGCTGTATCAATTTACATTCTCACCAACAAAAGGGTTCCCTTTTCTCCACATCCTTGCCAGCATTTACTGTTTGTAGATTTTTTTATGATGACTAGGTGGGCTGCCATCTATGGGGTCACACAGAGTCGGACACGACTGAAGCGACTTAGCAGCAGCATCATTCTGAAGAATATGAGGTGATATTTCATTGTAGTTTTATTTGCTTTTCTCCAATAACAAGAGATGTTGAGCATCTTTTCATGTGTTTATTGGCCATCTGTATGTCTTTGGAGAGATATCTGTTTAGGTCTTTTGCTCATTTTCTGATTGTTTTTCTGATATTGAGTTGAATGAGCTTATTGTATACTTTGGAGGTTAATCCCTTGTCAGTATGGAGATTCCTTTTAAAAAAAAAAGAAGACTAGGAATAAAACTGCCATATGACCCAGCAGTCTCACTACTGTGTGTATACCCTAAGAAAACCATAATTGAAAAAGACACATTTACTCCAATGTTCATTGCAGCACTATTTACAATAGCCAGGACATGGAAGCAACCTAGATGTCCACTGAGAGGCAAATAGGTAAAGAAATTTGGTATGTATATAAATGGAGTATTACTCAGTCATAAAAGGAACAAATCTGAGTCAGTTGAACTGAAGTGGATGAACCTAGATCCTGTTGTACAGAGTGAATGAAGTAAGTCAGAAAGAGAAAAACAAATATTGTATATTAACACATATATATGCAATCTAGAAAAATGGTACTGATGAACCTATTTGCATGGCAGGAATAGAGATGCAGATGTACAGAATGAACTTTTGGACACAGCAGGGGAAGGAGAGGGTGGGAAGAATTGAGAAAGTAGCCTTGAAACATGCATTACTGTATGTCAACTAGATAGCCAATGGGAAGTTGTTGTATAATACAGGGAGCTCAAGCTGGTGCTCTGTGACATTCCACAGGGGTAGAATGGGGAGGGGGTAAGTTTCAAGAGGGTGGGGCATATGAATACTTAAGGCTGATTCATGTTGTTGTACGGAGAAACCAGCACAACATTGTAAAGCAATTATCCTCTAATTTAAAATAAATTTAAAACAAAAAAGAGCATTGTCAAATCCACAGCATTGTCTGGGGAAGGTATAGCCCACTCTGCATTTCAGCAGACATCACATAGACTCCCATAATTTAGCAGGTAGTTGGTGAGGGGGCGGCCGAGATTGGGGGCAGAATGTTGAACACAACAGAAAAGAGACAGAAGTCAGAGACAGTAGAACAGGATGACCAATATTGAAGAGAATTGAGTGCACTATGTAGGGAGATGCTGGAAGCCACTGGATTTCTTCTGAGTCAGAGACAGGAGGAAACAGACTGTTGTCCTGTGGGAGCTCCCTTATAGAACAGTCTTCATCTAAACCAAATTGTCTTCTTTTTCCTTCAGGACACAGGAAGACTCACGGTGCTCCTAGGACAGAAAGAGTGTGAAGGTGAGGAAACCAAGACATACCCATGAAGAGAACCAAGCATACATTTCTTTATCTGCACAGATGAGATCTGTAACCAAGCTGTGAACCTGCAGTTCACCAACCTGTGCATAGTTTGTGTTTCAGATTTCTCATGTACAAGCAGTGCCCTGCCCTCTAGTTCTGGCTGGGTGACTTGAGATTCTACTTCCTGGAGAGGAAAGGGGCTGAAAGAAGAGGAGTAGCTGAGATGGGGAGAGCTCCACCTCGGCCTGATAACCTCATTTAATCTTTGGTGGCCATAGCTTCAAAGTCAGTGGGCAAGACTGTAGTCCTTGGTAGTGAATGGGGTGGATAGAGTGGAGGGCTTTCCCAAAAAGATTCAGTATTGCATTGGGGGTTTATGTGGGATCACACACACAAGATCTAACTGTACCCCCTTTCTTCTCTTTTGGGGCTGTGGTTCTGGAAACAGCTGCAGGGCTTTAGGAAGTTTCTGAAAAAATCTTGCCTCTAGCTCATCAATATCTTGGACAGCTTTACTTTTTTGAAACATGCTAAAGAAGTGTTGTAAATAAATGTAATTTCAATTTATGGTGTAGAAAAGGTTTAAAATTTTTTTTTGTCAGTTGGCTTCTTTTATTTTTTTATTGACGTGTAGTTGACAAAGAATGTATTACTTTCAGGTGTACAACTTAGTGATTTAACTTTTCAGTTCAGTTCAGTTCAGTCGCTCAGTCGTGTCGACTCTTTGCAACCCCATGGACCGCAGCATGCCAGACCTCCCTGTCCATCACCAACTCCCGGAGTTTACTCAAACTCATGTCCAGTGATGCAATCCAACTATCTCATCCTCTGTTGTCCCCTTCTCTCTGGCCTTCAGTATTTCCCAGCATCAGGGTATTTTCAAATGAGTCAATTCTTCTCATCAGGTGGTCAAAGATTCACCTTTATATATACATTAATTGATCACCACAATAAGTCTAGTAATCATCTGTCACCATTAAGTATTGCAATATTATTGACAGTATTTGCTGTTCATTATATCCCTGTGACATTTACCTTATAACTGGAACTTTTTATCTGTTAATTCCCTTCATTTATTTGGCCCATTACTGCAAAGTGAAAGTGAAAGTTGCTCAGTCATGTCCGACTCTTTGCAACCCCATGGACTATACAGTCCTGGAATTCTCCAGGCCAGAATACTGAAGTGGGTAGCCATTCCCTTCTTCAGGGGATCTTCCCATCCCAGGGATCAAATGCAGGTCTCCCACATTGCAGGTGGATTCTTTACCAACTGAGGCACAAGAGAAGCCCATTACCTCAAACCCTCCACTTCGGTGACCTTCTGTTCATTCTCTGTATCTTTGAATCTGTTTCTGTTTTTTGGTATTTGTTTTTTAAAGACTCCACATATAAGTGAAATCATACAGTATTTGTCTTTCTCTATGTGACTTATCTCACTTAGCATAATACCCTCTGTGCCCATACATTTTGCTGCAAATGGCAAGATTCCCTTCTTTATTATGGTTTGGTAATATTCCATTGTGTATGTATATACCACATCATCTCTATCCACTCATCGGTCAATGGATACCTAGGTTGCCTTTTGTATCTTATTATCTGCTCTCCCTTAACTTTATCTTAATTTTGGTCTCATATGATTTACCTCTTTTCCTTCTTTTTTTTTTTTTAAATTAATTAATTTATTTTTTTTTTATTAGTTGGAGGCTAATTACTTCACAACATTTCAGTGGGTTTTGTCATACATTGATATAAATCAGCCTTAGAGTTACACATATTTCCCATCCCGATCCCCCCTCCCACCTCCCTCTCCACCCGATTCCTCTGGGTCTTCCCAGTGCACCAGGCCCGAGCACTTGTCTCATGCATCCCACCTGGGCTGGTGATCTGTTTCACCATAGATAGTATACATGCTGTTCTTTCAAAACATCCCACCCTCACCTTCTCCCACAGAGTTCAAAGGTCTGTTCTGTACATCTGTGTCTCTTTTTCTGTTTTGCATATAGGGTTATCATTACCATCTTTCTAAATTCCATATATATATGTTAGTATACTGTGTTGGTCTTTATCTTTCTGGCTTACTTCACTCTGTATAAGGGGCTCCAGTTTCATCCATCTCATTAGAACTGATTCAAATGAATTCTTTTTAATGGCTGATTAATATTCCATGGTGTATATGTACCACAGCTTCCTTATCCATTCATCTGCTGATGGGCATCTAGGTTGCTTCCATGTCCTGGCTATTATAAACAGTGCTGCGATGAACATTGGGGTGCACGTGTCTCTTTCAGATCTGGTTTCCTCAGTGTGTATGCCCAGAAGTGGGATTGCTGGGTCATATGGCAGTTCTATTTCCAGTTTTTTAAGAAATCTCCACACTGTTTTCCATAGTGGCTGTACTAGTTTGCATTCCCACCAACAGTGTAAGAGGGTTCCCTTTTCTCCACACCCTCTCCAGCATTTATTGCTTGTAGACTTTTGGATAGCAGCCATTCTGACTGACATGTAATGGTACCTCATTGTGGTTTTGATTTGCATTTCTCTGATAATGAGTGATGTTGAGCATCTTTTCATGTGTTTGTTAGCCATCTGTATGTCTTCTTTGGAGAAATGTCTGTTTAGTTCTTTGGCCCATTTTTTGATTGGGTCATTTATTTTTCTGGAATTGAGCTGCAGGAGTTGCTTGTATATTTTTGAGATTAATCCTTTGTCTGTTGCTTCGTTTGCTATTATTTTCTCCCAATCTGAGGGCTGTCTTTTCACCTTGCTTATCATTTCCTTTGTTGTGCAAAAGCTTTTAAGTTTCATTAGGTCCCATTTGTTTAGTTTTGCTTTTATTTCCAATATTCTGGGAGGTGGGTCATAGAGGATCTTGCTGTGATTTATGTCGGAGAGTGTTTTGCCTATGTTCTCCTCTAGGAGTTTTATAGTTTCTGGTCTTACATTTAGATCTTTAATCCATTTTGAGTTTATTTTTGTGTATGGTGTTAGAAAGTGTTCTAGTTTCATTCTTTTACAAGTGGTTGACCAGTTTTCCCAGCACCACTTGTTAAAGAGGTTGTCTTTTTTCCATTGTATATCCTTGCCTCCTTTGTCAAAGATAAGGTGTCCATAGGTTCGTGGATTTATCTCTGGGCTTTCTATTCTGTTCCATTGATCTATATTTCTGTCTTTGTGCCAGTACCATACTGTCTTGATGACTGTGGCTTTGTAGTAGAGTCTGAAGTCAGGCAGGTTGATTCCTCCAGTTCCATTCTTCTTTCTCAAGATTACTTTGGCTATTCGAGGTTTTTTGTATTTCCATACAAATTGTGAAATTATTTGTTCTAGTTCTGTGAAAAATACCGTTGGTAGCTTGATAGGGATTGCATTGAATCTATAGATTGCTTTGGGTAGAATAGTCATTTTGACAATATTGATTCTTCCAATCCATGAACACGGTATGTTTCTCCATCTGTTTGTGTCCTCTTTGATTTCTTTCATCAGTGTTTTATAGTTTTCAATGTATAGGTCTTTTGTTTCTTTAGGTAGATATACTCCTAAGTATTTTATTCTTTTTGTTGCAATGGTGAATGGTATTGTTTCCTTAATTTCTCTTTCTGTTTTTTCATTGTTAGTATATAGGAATGCAAGGGATTTCTGTGTGTTAATTTTATATCCTGCAACTTTACTATATTCATTGATTAGTTCTAGTAATTTTCTGGTAGAGTCTTTAGGGTTTTCTATATAGAGGATCATGTCATCTGCAAACAGTGAGAGTTTCACTTCTTCTTTTCCTATCTGGATTCCTTTTACTTCTTTTTCTGCTCTGATTGCTGTGGCCAAAACTTCCAACACTATGTTGAATAGTAGTGGTGAGAGTGGGCACCCTTGTCTTGTTCCTGATTTCAGGGGAAATGCTTTCAATTTTTCACCATTGAGGGTGATGCTTGCTGTGGGTTTGTCATATATAGCTTTTATTATGTTGAGGTATGTTCCTTCTATTCCTGCTTTCTGGAGAGTTTTAATCATAAATGAGTGTTGAATTTTGTCAAAGGCTTTCTCTGCATCTATTGAGATAATCATATGGTTTTTATCTTTCAATTTGTTAATGTGGTGTATTACATTGATTGATTTGCAGATATTAAAGAATCCTTGCATTCCTGGGATAAAGCCCACTTGGTCATGGTGTATGATTTTTTTAATATGTTGTTGGATTCTGTTTGCTAGAATTTCGTTAAGGATTTTTGCATCTATGTTCATCAGTGATATTGGCCTGTAGTTTTCTTTTTTTGTGGCATCTTTGTCTGGTTTTGGAATTAGGGTGATGGTGGCCTCATAGAATGAGTTTGAAAGTTTACCTTCATCTGCAATTTTCTGGAAGAGTTTGAGTAAGATAGGTGTTAGCTCTTCTCTAAATTTTTGGTAGAACTCAGCTGTGAAGCCATCTGGTCCTGGGCTTTGGTTTGCTGATAGATTTTTGATTACAGTTTCGATTTCCTTGCTTGTGATGGGTCTGTTAAGATCTTCTATATCTTCCTGGTTCAGTTTTGGAAAGTTATACTTTTCTAAGAATTTGTCCATTTCATCCAAGTTGTCCATTTTATTGGCATAGAGCTGCTGGTAGTAGTCTCTTATGATCCTTTGTATTTCAGTGTTGTCTGTTGTGATCTCTCCATTTTCATTTCTAATTTTGTTAATTTGGTTCTTCTCTCTTTGTTTCTTAATGAGTCTTGGTAATGGTTTGTCAATTTTACTTATTTTTTCAAAAAACCAGCTTTTAGCTTTGTTGATTTTTGCTATGGTCTCTTTAGTTTCTTTTGCATTTATTTCTGCCCTGATTTTTAAGATTTCTTTCCTTCTGCTAACCCTGGGGTTCTTCATTTCTTCCTTCTCTAATTGCTTTAGGTGTAGAGTTAGGTTATTTATTTGGCTTTTTTCTTGTTTCTTGATGTAAGCCTGTAATGCTATGAACCTTCCCCTTAGCACTGCTTTTACAGTGTCCCATAGGTTTTGGGTTGCTGTGTTTTCATTTTCTTTCATTTCTATACATATTTGGATTTCTTTTTTGATTTCTTCTATGATTTGTTGGTTATTCAGAAGCGTGTTATTTAGCCTCCATATGTTTGAATTTTTAACAATTTTTTTCCTGTAATTGAGATCTAATCTTACTGCACTGTGGTCAGAAAAGATAACTGGAATGATTTAAATTTTTTTGAATTTTCCAAGACTAGATTTATGGCCCAGGATGTGATCTATTCTGGAGAAGGTTCTGTGTGCACTTGAGAAAAAGGTGAAGCTGATTGTTTTGGGGTGAAATGTCCTATAGATATCAATTAGGTCTAGCTGGTCCATTGTGTCATTTAAGGTTTGTGTTTCCTTGTTAATTTTCTGTTTAGTTGATCTATCCATAGTTGTGAGTGGGGTATTAAAGTCTCCCACTGTTATTGTGTTACTATTAATTTCCTCTTTCATACTCGTTTGCGTTTGCCATACATATTGCGGTGCTCCTATGTTGGGTGCATATATATTTATAATTGTTATATCTTCTTCTTGCATTGATCCTTTGATCATTAGGTAGTGTCCTTCTTTGTCTTTTTTCACATCCTTTATTTGAAAGTCTATTTTATCTGATATGAGTATTGCGACTCCTGCTTTCTTTTGGTCTCCGTTTGCGTGAAATGTTTTTTTCCAGCCCTTCACTTTTAGTCTGTATGTGTCTCTTGTTTTGAGGTGGGTCTCTTGTAGACAGCATATATAGGGGTCTTGTTTTTGTATCCATTCAGCCAATCTTTGTCTTTTGGTTGGGGCATTCAACCCATTTACATTTAAGGTAATTATTGATAGGTGTGATCCCGTTGCCATTTACTTTGTTGTTTTGGGTTCATGTTTATACAACCTTTTTGCATTTCCTGTCTAGAGAAGATCCTTTAGCATTTGTTGAAGAGCTGGTTTGGTGGTGCTGAATTCTCTCAGCTTTTGCTTATCTGTAAATCTTTTGAATTCTCCTTCATATCTGAATGAGATCCTTGCTGGGTACAGTAATCTAGGTTGTAGGTTATTCTCTTTCATTACTTTCAGTATGTCCTGCCATTCCCTTCTGGCCTGGAGGGTTTCTATTGATAGATCAGCTGTTATCCTTATGGGAATCCCTTTGTGTGTTATTTGTTGTTTCTCCCTTGCTGCTTTTAATATTTGTTCTTTGTGTTTGATCTTTGTTAATTTGATTAATATGTGTCTTGGGGTGTTTCGCCTTGGGTTTATCCTGTTTGGGACTCTCTGGGTTTTTTGGACTTGGGTGGCTATTTCCTTCCCCATTTTAGGGAAGTTTTCAGCTATTATCTCCTCGAGTATTTTCTCATGGCCTTTCTTTTTGTCTTCTTCTTCTGGGACTCCTATGATTTGAATGTTGGGGTGTTTCACATTGTCCCAGAGGTCCCTGAGGTTGTCCTCATTTCTTTTGATCCTTTTTTCTTTTTTCCTCTCTGTTTCATTTATTTCCACCATTTTATCTTCTACCTCACTTATCCTATCTTCTGCCTCTGTTATTCTACTCTTGGTTCCTTCCAGAGTGTTTTTGATCTCATTCATTGCATTATTCATTTTTAATTGACTCTTTTTTATTTCTTCTAGGTCTTTATTAGACATTTCTTGCATCTTTTCAATCTTTGTCTCCAGGCTATTTATCTGTAACTCCATTTTGTTTTCAAGATTTTGGATCATTTTTATTATCATTATTCTAAATTCTTTTTCAGGTAGATTCCCTATCTCCTCTTTTGTTTGACTTGGTGGGCATTTTTCATGTTCCTTTACCTGTTGGGTATTTCTTTGCCTTTTCATCTTGTTTAGATTGCTGTGTCTGGAGTGGGCTTTCTGTATTCCGGAGGTCTGTGGTTCCTTTTTATTGTGGAGGTTTTACCCAGTGGGTGGGGTTAGACAATTGGCTTGTCAAGGTTTCCTGGTTAAGGAAGCTTGCGTTGGTGTCCTGGTGGAACTTGATTTCTTCTCTTTGGAGAGCAATGGAGTGCCCAGTAATGAGTTTTGAGATGGGTCTATGTGTTAGGTGTGACCTTGGGCAGCCTGTATGTTGACATTCAGGGCTACGTTCCTGTGTTGCTGGAGAATTTGCGTGGTATGTCTTGCTCTAAAACTTATTGGCTCTTGGGTGGTGGTTGGTTTCAGTGTAGGTATGGAGGCTTTTGGACGGTCACTTATTACTTAAAGTTCCATGTAGTCAGGAGTTTTCTGGTGTTCTCAGGATTTGGGCTTAAATCTCCTGCCTCTGGATTTCAGTTTTATTCTTCCTGTAGTCTCAGGACTTCTCCAACTATACAGCACTCCTTTTGAAGACAGTGGGCTGCTTTTCTGGGTGCCCGATGACCTCAGCTAGCAATCAGAAGTTGTTTTGCGAAGTTTGCTCTGCGTTCAGTTATTCTTTTGATGAATTTGTAGGAAAGTGGTCTCCCCATCCTACTCCTCCGCCATCTTGGCTCCTCCTCCTCTTTTCCTTCTTAAACTTGCCTAAACTTTTCTTTTCCATTTTTATTTGCTGCATTTGCTCCTACGTTCTACTCTGAGAAGCACCCTGTGTGTGTGTGGAGAGAGAGGGAAGGCATGTGTGTCTTTATGTCAGTGTGTATTTGTGTGAATGTATGTTCCTATGAGATAGCAGTGAAGATCACCCCTTTCAGGTTCCTCCTAGGGCACACACTGTGGGTGCTACTCTCCTTCTTGCTGTTACATATTGGGGTCTTCATACTGGGGGTCCAGTGAAAGAACAACAAAAAAAAGAGCAAGTTGATTAAATCATTGTGTGTGTGTGTGTGTGTGTATTTTGTAATTTGGGGGATCTGTGTGTGTGTGTCTGTGTGTGACTGTGTGGGCAGATATGTGTGGGTGAAGATGTGTGTGTGTGTATTTTGCAATTTGGGGGATCTCTGTGTGTGTGTTTGTATGTGATTGTGTGGGCAGGTATGCGTGGATGAAGGTGTGTGTGTGTGTTTGTGTCTGTGAGTGTGTTTAAGAGCTTGGCTCCATGTGTGGGGTCCATCAGGCAGGGAGAATGAGTGAAGAATAGATAATCATGTTGGAACAGGAATAATAATAAAGAAATGACAACAAAATAAAGGCACTGTGGGTAGAGTCAGAGATGGCATGAAGCAGACACTATCTACACTTAGATATGAATAATTTACTCTTTCAAGAAGAAAGTCCTGCTCTAACTCAGGCTGTCCAAAGTAACAGACTCTGGTGGTCTTGCCTGCTCTCCCAATGCCAGCCTAGCAGTGCTTGTGAGTATACTCACACACACACATGTTCCTGATGTCTAGATCTTTTCTGACTGCAGCTCTCACAACCAGCCCTTGCTGTGGGCAGTTTCTGCTTCACGTGAAAGAACCTTGAAGGAAACTGTCAGCCAATGACACATACAGTCAGCTGTTGAGTTAAACATATTTAATGGGGGCAGAGCAGGGAAGATTCACTCAATTCCCCCAACCCCAACATCTTTCTTCAGATGAGCCCTGAGCAGCCGGAAGACTAGCTCAGCCAGTGAACCTTACAACCTGATTCAGAAGCTCAGGAACCCTCCAGACTGAATGTGAGCGAAGCTTTTTACAGGGTACAAAGAAGGAGGGGTAATGATTCAGGGTGACAGCACACTAATGCAAGTGGGGCAACAGAAGCAGATGGGAGAGGAGATTCAGCCGCTGGTGGTCAGTTCCTCAAGTGCATGGCTGTGGACCACATTACTTCTGCTTGGTCTTCTGCTGAGCTGGCCCTGGGACGACTGGTGAAGGACAGGGCTCTGGAACCTTGGGATGGCAGGGCTCCGGAACCTTGGGATGGCAGGGCTCCGGAACCTTGGGGTGGCAGGGCTCCGGAACCTTGGGGTGGCAGGGCTCCGGAACCTTGGGGTGGCAGGGCTCTGGAACCTTGGGATGGCAGGGCTCTGGAACCTTGGGGTGGCAGGGCTCCGGAACCTTGGGATGGCAGGGCTCAGGAACCTTGGTGTGGCATGGCTCCTTGGTTTGAGGGATGCATGGTTCCTGGGGAGGAGGCTGGCAGGGCTGTTTCACCTGATGCTGCTGAAGCTGTGGAGGTGGGATGCAGGGCTGTTTCTGCTGATGGGAACTCATACTTCAAAGGAGGCTGAACCTAGAGACAGAAAAGCTGACTCAATGATTTGATTAAACAGAGAAGAAATCAAGTTAAATGCCAAATAGTTTTATTTCATGCCCCTTTAGAGGAGACAGTCTCTGTTCCTCCTAGCTAAATTTGATAGTTAAAACATGCTTTGATAATTTCTGAGTTTTTTCAAGAGGAGGAGCTCAAAGGCAACTCATTTCTGTGCCATTTCAGGGAGATTCATTCCTCGGCTCCCTTTCTTCCTCAGACATGTCACATCCCTAATTGATAAACACCCAAGACCACATATTAAGTCATTTAGAAAGTGATGTTGTAGAAAGAACCGCACTGTACACACCTCTAGCATCACACAGAACACCTTGTGACTTACTGTTTGAGTCTATAGAGTCTGAGCTCCTCCGACTTTTCTCTGGCCTTTGTGTACACAGTCCTCTCTGAAATGCTTCCCTTCCAATCTCTATGGATCCAAATGCTCCTCCATTATAGCTCACATCATGTGTCATCACCAGGAGCTCTTCTTGAGCTCTCTCAAACTGCCACTGCCTTTCCCTGACCCCTCTCTGATACCAGTCACTATCTACTTTAGATTTCATCTACACGTGTGTACATGCATTATCTTCCCTGCTAGGTTGTAAGTTTGCTGAGTGAGTTCTGTGACCATTTGATCCCCTCCACAGTGCCTAGCACTGTGCCTTAAATATAATAAATATTCAGTAGAGGTCCATCTTATGAATTAGAATTTGTATAATAAGTTATCATAAACAGAGAATCATGGTGTTGCTTAGTGTGTCCTGAGTTCTAGTGATAACATGACCGCTAATTTATCTTGAGAACTTACAAAGATTGTCCTCCTTTTTGACCCCCAGTTCCATAGCTGTCCACTGAAGGGGCTACCTTCGCCAGCTCTAATGTCCTTTCAAACCCAAACTATGTTTCATTTAAAATAAAGATACCCCAGTATTCTCTCTTCAGCCCTCTTATACATGTTTACCTCTGTCCATTTTCCAACAATGATAAAATAAAAATTTCAAATGGGTTCTAATCAGAGACTCACCTGGTACACAGAGAAGAACAGGTTGTCTGGTTGTTCTAGTCTGTTGTGAAGTCAACGGGCCAGCTGGCTTTTTATACAATGAATGAGCCCTGCCTCAAGGAAATACAATCATCGGGGGCCCCTCTGTTTTCATTCCTTACCTGTCAAACATGAGTCACCTGACTCCCCTCAATTATCAGTTGGCTCAGCTTTTGTGATGAAAACCACCCACTTGATATTCTTTGGCACTGGCTGTATGACAATGATGTCACCTGGGCCTAATTCCAATTGCCCCTCCCCCTTAGGCCCAGAATAGGGCTTGTTTGGGGGAGGGGTGAACCACAGGCATCCTGGAGTGTTTGATGAGCTAATCCTAAAGAAAGAACTGAGTCCTTTTGTGGTAGTGCCACTTTCCTGCTGCCTTTTTCCTTGGGATGGTTGTTCCTCATGTGCTGTGGGATAGAATACATTTGAGTAGATGAACAAATGGGGAAGGAAGGGGATCAGATGAGCTGAAGTGGTCACGTGCTGTCTGCCTTATAATGGTAGATGCTAGAGATCATGGAATTGACTGGTTATAGAGTCCTTGTCTGAAATGTCCTACACCCTTATGTTCATCCCCCTGTCTTTCTCCTAACTCCATTAAACTACACACATTTGGAATTACTTAATTATCACTGCCCCCCCCCCCCCACCAACCTCACCCCTCTCTGACTGGTTGCTAATCTGGGTAAACCTGCTTTGCTTTCCCCAACCACACCTTCACCCCTCTCCTATTTCAGAGATTTTCAAGAGCTAATTCCTCTTCTGGGATAAACTTTTCTCTCCACTCCACCCAGCCTTCTGGACATGGCCCTGCCCTCTTTCCTAATACAACTCTATACCACCCCCGCCTGAAAACCTGGTCGTCTTCTCTAACCACCTTTACCCCCAGCCCATTCATGGAGCCCTCCAGGGTGAACGCTTCCCCACCTCTTGCCCACTTTCTACTCCAGACCCAACACCTTGAGAATCTTGCTGGCTGCAATGGTTTCCTCCTCTCTCTGGCTCTGTGTCTTTGGGGAGGATTTCTGGACATCAGAAATGTGTCTGCTCAAAACAACAGTTGCTGTTGTTGTTCAGTCTCTCAGTTGTATCTGACTCTTTGCGACCCCATGGACTGCGGCACACCAGACTTCCCTGTCCTTCACCATCTCCCGGAGCTTGCTCAAACTCATGTCCAATCAGTTGGTTACACCATTTAACCATCTTGTCCTCTGTTGTCCCCTTCTCCTGCCTTCAATCTTTCCCAGCATTAGGGTCTTTTCTAATGAGTCAGCTTTTCGCATCAGGTGGCCAAATTATTGGAGCTTCAGCTTCAGCATCAGTCTTTCCAATGAATATTCAGGACTGATTTCCTTTAGGATAGACTGGTTGGATCTCTTTGCAGTCCAAGGGACCCTCATGAGTCTTCTCCAATATCACAGTTCAAAACCATCAATTCAACAGTGTTCCCATAGTAATATCTATATCCTCATTCATTCAATAAACATTGAATAAGTCCTTAGTATACACCTGTTATGTCTCATTCTAGGAGCTTTCCCAGTATGAAGACCCCTTCCCCTCAGAGTAAGAACTCCCTAGGGTGAGGGTCACAGCCTAGATCAGAGCCTCTAGTTTAATGGATCTCTGAGATCTTCACTAGATCCATGCTTCTCAAGTGATAACAGTTTGAGGCTGTGAGAGGTGAAGTAACTCACCCAAGATCAAACAAGAGACCCCATGAGAAAACGAATTCCACACAGAAATCCTATGTTCATCTTTGTACTAACCCATCCTTGCTCCTAATGCCTACAGAGAAAATTAAGCTCAGGCAGGAAAATGACTAAAGGTGGAAAGGGGGAACTCAGCCTTCCTGGCTTGGAGCTGAGCCCACTCAGAGTCCTGGGAAAGTACTGTGTGAGTGGCAGTGTGAGGTCAGGAAGAGCCTTGCCTTTTGGGTGAGCCCTTAATATTTTCTAAGATAAATCCTCTTAAGTAGGGAAAAAAGCTGCTGAATGTTTAAAGTGGCTCTGGGGATAAACAGAAGGTATTTCCAGCACTGCTAAAAACAGAAGGGGCGTGAGTTAGCATAGGGCAAAGAAAGGGGCTCATCTAGTTTATCATTGCTCAGTGGCCTGGGTCTGAGAGAGGGAGAGAAAGGCTGAAATGCTTAAATGTCCATTTGAAGCAGAGTTGTTTTCACGTTGGAGGAAGTCCCAGGGGCATAGTGACAGAGCCTAGGTGCCCTTAACAGTAATAGCATTGAGGATAGCAGTAGATACTTCTGAGCATCTGCCCAGGCATAGCTTCCCTCCATGATGGTTGGATCCTAGAGAGTCTCCTCACAATGGGCTTCTCTTTCTGGGGACATAAGAGCAGGGATTCCCTGAGGGTCCTTACACTGGTAATTTCCTCTGATGAACGCAACATGAAACTGAAGTCACTGCTTCCCTCAAAACACAATATGTTACTAGGTGTGGCCTTTGGCGAATCCTAGTCACCCTTAAACCCAGGTGTATAGATAGCTCCTCCTTCCTCTACCCCCAAACACATACCTAAATGCTTATGGAGCACATGCTGGCTCCACAGGCGGTCACCTCTTATGACCCTGAGTCCTAGGGGGGCCTCCCACTGCACGCCCATCACCCTCGGTCCACATCCACCCATGGTGCCTGGTAAGTAGGAGCTGCTCAGTGACTTGGTGATTATAAAATGACTGACTGACTGACTCAATGAATGGGTGAATGGATGAATGGCATAATCTGATTTCCGAAAAATGAGTTGAAAGGGAGAGTAAGGGTTCGGCAAAGCTTAGGGACAGACAGCTTCCGCTGCCTTCTCCACACAGTGTTCATGGTCAGCCAGTTTAATGATCTGTCTCCCTCTGGCCTGCTACCAGGACCATGATGACAGCCGAGCTCCTAGCCTCTCACCTCACTTTAACACTCCTCTGGGCTTGGGCCAGGTCCCTCTCTTCACCCAAACTCCTTCTCACAGGCTCCTGACATAGGGGGTTTGGGGCAGAATCTGTTGCTACATTTGGTAAGATTCTCAGGCCTGAGGAACCTGCTTCCTGCTCTCTGCCCTGTGGTATCACCCAGCTTGTCTCAGGCTCTGGAGGATCTGAACCCAGCTCTGGGTCTTGGCTCTGGATGTCAAAGAATTTCCCTGTCACCCAGCACCCCACCCTGACTGGGTTCTCCTGCCTGTCTTGACTTGTGCTTCCTGCACTCCACCCCACACTGCTCTGGATCCCGACTCTGTAACTTTCCCTTGACCCCTGACATCATTTTCCCCATTTGTTCGTTTGAAGCTCACCAGTGGTTGGTATTAAATCAGTTCTCCCTTTCAAAGAAGGTCTGCTTTTTACCATCAGGGTTGGGCTAGCCAGTGAACCTGGCTCCATAAACTTCCCACACAAAGAAAGGGGAAACTGGGTGGTTTCTGATGGTGAATGTGTCTCTCAGAATTCCTTGACCTTTCGCAGGAGGCTGCTGCTCCTCCCCAGTCAAAACCCAGCTCCCCTCTGGACCAGCTGGGGAATCTTTCCTCCACTAGCTAGCTCTGAGTGTGGAGCCAGTTCCTCACTTGTGTACAGAGCAAGGAAGGGGACCCCCAGACTTGTGAACACAGTGATCACACTCTTCCTTTTCTGACTGAGGTCACTCCCTCCTCCTTTCCTTCCCCAAGGCCCAGAGCACACAGGGACTGACTTGCCAAATTCAAAAGCCCATCATTTTACTGCAGGAACCCATATTTAAAATATGGTAACATCTAGAAACACATGAGAGTTTTCCTGTCACCCTCCCCCTGACCACTGTGAGGAGCTCAGGAGACCAGAATGTTGACCCCCACCTCCCCCCCACATTTCAGGCTCGGATGGTTAAAGGAAAACAAAGTCTCTACAACACACAGTGCCCCCATCTATAAAAGAAGAGAAGGAGACGAAAGACCAGACCTAGGTGTTTAGAAGCCTCCTGGTTGCTTCGGCACAGGAGGCAAGAGGAGCAATGGTTGCCGGCATGAATGCTGAGCTGGAAAGAGCGTGGAAGTCCTAATGCTGGTGAGCCTCTGCCCAGCCCAGTCCGCAGGGAGCAAGAGGGAGGTGGAATATGGAAGGGACTTGGTCCAGGCCACACAGCTTCTTTCTTTATTGGAATCTAGCTGATGTACAATGGTGTGCTAGTTTCAGTGTGTTAGTCATTCAGTCCTGTCCCACTCATTGTGACCCCATGGACTGTAGCCCGCCAGGAGTGTTAGTTTCAGGTATACAGCAAAGTGAATCAGTAATACACACATCCACTTTTTTTTTTTTCCAGATTCTTTTCCCATGAAGGTCATTACTGACTTCTGAGACGAGCTCTCTGTGCTATTCAGTAGATCATTATTCAGTTCGGTTCAGTTCAGTTGCTCAGACGTGTCTGACTCTTCGTAACCCCATGAACTGCAGCACGCCAGGCCTCCCTGTCCATCACCAACTCCCAGAGTCCACCCAAACCCATGTCTATTGAGTCGTGATGCCATCTAACCATCTCATCCTCTGTCATCCCCTTCCCCTCCTGCCCCCAATCCTCCCCAGCATCAGGGTCTTTTCAAATGAGTCAGCTCCTTGCATTGGGTGGCCAAAGTATTGGAGTTTCAGCTTCAAAATCAGTCCTTCTAATGAATATTCAGGACTGACCTCCTTTAGGATGGACTGGTTGAATCTCCATGTAGTCCAAGGGACTCTCAAGAGTCTTCTCCAACACCACAGTTCAAAAACATCAATTCTTTGGTGCTCAGCTCAGTTGGACTTTATAGTCCAACTCTCACATCCATACATGACCACTGGAAAAACCATAACCTTGACTAGACAGATGTTTGTTGACAAAGTAATGTCTCTGCTTTTTAATATGCTGTCTATATTTTGGTCATAACTTTCCTTCCAAGGAGTAAGCCTCTTTTAATTTCATGGCTGCAATCACCATCTGCGGTGATTTTGGAGTCCAGAAAAATTAAGTCAGCCACTGTTTCCACTGTTTCCCTATCTATTTGCCATGAAGTGATGGGACCGGATGCCATGATCTTAGTTTTTGGAATGTTGAGCTTTAAGCCAACTTTTTCACTCTCCTCTTTCACTTTCATCAAGAGGCTCTTTAGTTCTTCTTCACTTTCTGCCATAAGGGTGGTGTCATCTGCGTATCTGAGGTTATTGATATTTCTCCCGGCAATCTTGATTCCAGCTTGTGCTTCCTCCAGCCCAGCGTTTCTCATGATGTACTCGGCAATGGCACCCCACTCCAGTACTCTTGCCTGGAAAATCCCATGGATGGAGAAGCCTGGTAGGCTGCAGTCCATGGGGTTGCTAAGAGTCGGACACAACTGAGAGACTTCACTTTCACTTTTCACTTTCATGCATTGGAGAAGGAAATGGCAACCCACTGCAGTGTTCTTGCCTGGAGAATCCCAGGGACGGTGGAATCTGGTGGGCTGCCATCTATGGGATCGCACAGAGTCGGACACAACTGAAGCGACTTAGCAGCAGCAACTCTGCATATAAGTTAAATAAGCAGAGTGACAATATACAGCCTTGACGTACTCCTTTTCCTATTTGGAACCAGTCTGTTGTTCCACATCCAGTTCTAACTGTTCCTTCCTGACCTGCAAACAGGTTTCTCAAGAGGCAGGTCAGGTGGTCTGGTATTCCCATCTCTTTCAGAATTTTCCACAGTTTATGGTGATCCACACAGTCAAAGGCTTTGACTTAGTCAATAAAGCAGAAATAGATGTTTTTCTGGAACTCTCTAGCTTTTTCGATGATCCTTTGGATGTTGGCAATTTGATCTCTGGTTCCTCTGCCTTTTCTAAAACCAGCTTGAACATCTGGAAGTTCATGGTTCACAGTACTGCTGAAGCCTGGCTTGGAGAATTTTGAGCGTTACTTGACTAGCGTGTGGATGAGTGCGATTGCGCGGTAGTCTGAGCGTTCTGTGGCATTTCCCTTCTTGGGATGGAGTGAACACTGACCTTGTCCATTATCAGGAATCTATTTACATACAGTAGTGTGTATATGGCAATCTCAGTCTCCTAGTTTACCCTTCCCCCTCTCCTTTCTCCTTGGTAACGAAAGTTTGTTTTCTATATCTGTGACTATTTATGTTTTACAGATAAATTCATTTGTAACATTTTTAAAAGATTTCACGTATAAATGATATCATATGATATTTGTCTTTCTTTTTTCTTACTTGCTTCCTTATGACAACCTCTAGGTCCATCCATGATGCAAATGGCATCATTTTGTTCTTTTTTATGACTGAGTGATATTTCACTGCATAAATATATATATATATATATATATATACACACACATATATATATGCACCCTGTAATATCTATAGCTATATATGCCACATATTCTTTATTCACTCCTCCGTTGATGAACATTTAGTTTGCTTTCATATCTTGGCTGTTATGAATAGTGCTTCATGGCTTCTTTAGTGGAAGAATCAAAGAGAAACCTGTCTTCCTAAGAACAGAGTTCTTTACCCTCCTTCTTTTCTTTCCCCTGAAAGGATGGATAAAAATTTAAATCTGGCTTCTTTTACTTAAGGTAAGAAGAAAGAAAGGGCCAAGGCTTAGTGTCTGACCCAGTTGTTATGCTCTTGTTAATTAGATGACCTTGAGCAAGTTACCTAATCTTCCTACACTTCAACATCCTATTTTTTATAATAGGAACTTTAATTGTATTTCACAAGATTATTGTAAAGATTAAATGAAATGATGCTTCAAACACTGTTAGGATGAATGAATGTTGTACATAATCATTCTTGCTAATTTGTCTCATTGTTTCCTTTCACTTTAAATCTCATGAATCTTCTTTCTCTTGTCTGTGTGTTTTTCCTTTTCTTCTCTCATTGTGTGCATGTGTGAAAGAGAGAGAAGGGACCCAAGGACAGGGTGCCCTTCTAGAGTGGGGCCACATGCTTGGGCTTTATGGTTGCTTTATCTCCTCTCATTTTTTCTACGACGCTTTCAGATGTACATGTTTGTCAGATTATATATAAGTTATTGGTTAGTGGCAGTGACCACACAGTCCATACTTTATTCAAGTTGGAGTGCAGGGGCTGGCTAAAGTTGGTGATCATGCAATGATGTGGACATGCCCTAGGTAAGGAAATTGAGGCAGAAAAATGTAAAGGAACTCTCCCAAGAGGTCATAAAAGTAGGATGTGCCAGGACACAGTCCCTTAACAACTTTGCCATACTGCTTCTCAATACTTGTGGTATGTTCTATACACTGGAGAGTTAGGAGGAAGAGAGGGAGGATAGGACAAGGAACAGGACAAGGAGAAGAAGAGGGAGCGGAGGGAGGGGGGGAATCCTGGTTGGGTCCTGACATTCTCACACAGCCGAACGAGAATTTGCCTATCTGTTGTCTTTTCTAAACAGAGTTTCTCTATCTTGAAATAGAAGTAGG
Source organism: Cervus canadensis (assembly GCF_019320065.1). Classification (NCBI taxonomy): domain Eukaryota; kingdom Metazoa; phylum Chordata; class Mammalia; order Artiodactyla; family Cervidae; genus Cervus; species Cervus canadensis. Next base: position 20,530,131 of record NC_057387.1, read on the forward strand.
ATAGGGTATAGATGATCAAAGACATACACAGAGAGAACGAGAGGCTACTGAGTTTTGAAATGGAATCAGGGATGGTTCTGATTTATATCATAGATAAATGCTCCCCCACTGATCACTCATTGCCCCTTGGGCTGTTGAAGGGGCAGACTAATAACCCCATGACTAAGCATCTTTGGACGGAGAGTCCAAAACCCTGTTGGAGGTGACTGCTGTTTGTAGTTGTTGGTTCCATCTTGTTTCTTCAGCTGTGCTTGCTTCATCACTGATCCACCTCTACAGAAAACACCTCCAGAGTGCAGAATGGCTTCTAGATGTCACAGATTTGAGGGGACTTCCATGGTGGTCCAGTGGCTAAGACTCTGCCCCCCCAATGCTCGGGCCTAGATTCAATTCCTGGTCAGGGAACTAGATCCCAATGCTTCAACTAAAGATCTCATGCACCACGACTAAGGCCTGGCACAACCAAACAAATATTTCTTAAAAAACAACAATAAATTTAAAAAACAGATCATAGGTTTGAAAACATAAAGTCTTATGTTCAAGTTCTACCTCTGCTCCTTACTAGCTGTGTGTGTGTGTGTATGTGTACGTGTGTGTGTGTGAGAGAGAGAGAGACAGAGACAGAGAGACAGAGAGAGATTGGGAAAGTTTCTTAATAATAAGAGCTCCTATTTGATTAGGGCTTCCCTGGTGGCTCAGTGGTAAAGAATCTGCTTGCCAATGCAGGAGACACATGAGACCCTGGGTTCAATTCCTGATTTGGGAAGAGTACTTGGAGAAGACATGGCATCTACACAGTGTTAGACTTTGTTCTAGGCACTTGACACTAATCCCCACAACATCACTGCTAGGAGCAGGTCATGAAAGCCATTCTACAGATGTGGAAGCTGAAGCACAGAGAATGTCCCCTGCCCAAATTTACATGGTAAATAGGTGGAAGGGTCAAGAAGCAAATTTACCATTGTGACTCTGAGACCTTAGTCAATCTCAATTTATCTTACCAATAAGTTAGGAATGATAAGATTTGCTTCCAGAGCTACTATTAAGTGAGATTATACATGTAAAGTGACTGTGGTAGTGAGCAGAGCATAGCAGATAGATTCTAGATATCAAGTGCATTGCTTCTCCTGAGAGTCTGAAGTACATCTGTTGTTAGAAACTCATCTCCAGTGACTCAGAACATTCCATAATTGTCTTGATTTGGGAAGTAGTCATCCATTTATTTAACACATAGTTGCTGAATGACAACCACTTGTCAAGCATGGAGTCCCAGCCTATATGAAGTCTGGTAGAGAAATGGGCAGCCTTCTGGGAGCTTCTGGGACTCAGTACCCATCAGTGAGGAGTGTTCCCCTAACTGACCTAAGCATAAGAGTCACTTGGGGTGCTTGTTAAAATACAGCAACAACCTATTCATCTTCATGTAATACAAGTAGCCAGAGGGCGCCTGGGGATTTGTATTTCTAAAGTGCTCATCAGGTGGTTTTTGTGATCAGATAAGTTGGGAAACACTAGATTCTAAATCCAATGGTTTTTCTACCTTGATTGAAATGGACATTATCTGGTATCTTTAAAAATATCCCTATGGACTCCACTTGAGATTTATTTAACAGTTGATTTAAAAAAAAAAAAAAAAAAAAGTCCTCAGAGGCAAGCAGGTTTGAAAATCATTGCTCCAACAGAACATCTCAACTCTTAGGACTTTAATGCAGACAAGGAGCCCCAGTCCATAACTCCTTCAGGTGGAAGGAGGTACAGGGTGGTGCTAATTTACTGGGGCACTTGGTGATGTTGATGCAACTAGATGCTCGTGGATGTGAGTGTTTGGCCTAAGGATATTGGGAACCTTGGAAAGCAATTAAGTTCCATTCAAAGAAGGCTAAGTACTTCCACATACCCTTGAACCCCCACCTTCCCTCCAGGGAATCATCAAAAGACAGGCTCAGGCTGGTTTGCCTGGGCTGGTTTTGGACTCAGTGGCCTGAAGCCAAGAGATGGTTCTGTGTCACCTGCCTGTATACCATCATGCTAATGATACTGAGAATTTTCGATAGTGTAAAGGAAGCAAGACTTTACCTCTACCCATTTTAAGTTTTTTCCTAGGACTCCTTAAAAAAAAAGAGAGAGAGAGAGATCAACAAGAGAAAATCAGTTTATTAATGCACACAGCAAAAAGTAACTCAAAGCTGTGGCCCAGGACTGTGGCTTGTATAGCATCTTCAACAAAGACCAATACATCTGTAGAGAAATGAGAGGACAAAGGAAAGCAATTTTAGGCTTCCAAGGGCAGCAGACTGTGGGAAGGTAAATAAATGGGCAGGAACTAATGGAGGAAGATTGGTTTGCAGATTCCTCTCCAGCCATCTCTGGTCTGATGAGATTCTATCTCCAGTATTAGAATTTATATTCTGCTTTTAGGCCAAAAAGAGTGGGGCGGGGAGGTGGATTTTTCTGTCTTTGCTGTTTCTTAATTGCCTTCAGCATGAAATAATTTTTTATGTCAAAGAGGTATATCTGGGGTGACATATTCTTATTTCCTTCAGTGGATTAGAGGTCTATATCTCCCACCTCCAGGAAGCTTCTGGAAGGGCCAAATTATGAACTTTGGAGTCCCAAAGTACTGAAAATTATAGTTTCCCTCCTCCCTCCTTCCTCTGCCAATTCAAAATAAATCTTTATTTTTCAAAACCTAAAATGCACAGTTGCAACTTTTAAAAACTATTTTCTGGTTTACTTTCATCTGAAATTGTTCATAAGTCTGACATTCTTTCTCTAAAAAAAAAAGTCTTTATTGAATTTGTTACAATATTGTTTCTGTTTTATGTTTTGGGTTTTTCTTTTTTCTTTTTTTTGGCCATGAGATGTGTGGGATCTTAGCTTCCCGACCAGGGTTTGAACCCTCACCCCCTGCATTGGAATGTGAAGTGCTAACCACTGGATGGCCAGGGAAGTCCCCTGACCTTCTTTCATTTGTTTATTTTCTCATTTCCTGGGCTTTGCCCATGCCCAGAACATGTGGACTTTACATATTAGATCAGCAGATCCACTCTTATGGGAATAGAGAGGGTGGGGTAGGGAATAGCAGTTACAAAAGTACAAAGCACCCCTGACCCCAATTGTCCATGGGGTTTTCCGGGCGAGAATACACCATTTCCTTCTCCAGGGGATCTTCCCGACCCAGGGATTGAACTCACGTCTCCTGTGTCTCCTGTGTTGCAGGTGGATTCTTTACCTGCTGAGGCATTGAGGAAGCCCTACCCCAATGCATGGACCCACCTAACTGTTGGGCAGAAAGAAAACATCGAATCCAACTTCTCATTTTATGGACAAAGGACCCAGGTTAAGGGACTTACTGAAAATCATAGGTCTATTTAGTAGCAGAGCCAGAACAAGGACCCATGTCCCTTCTTTCCTGGGCCCGAGTGCTCTCCACACTGGGAAAGAGACAATTACAATTGGCATAGATTCCTGAGTCAGAAAAGACACTTCCATACGGCCACTCTCTAGGCAGAGAGGTGTCCTTAGGCTAATGTTTTAGAGCTACCTTCCCCAGTTGTAAAAGATAGTTGTAAGACTAACCATTTATTGAGCATATACAATATGTCAACTGAGCATATACAATATACAATACAGTCAATTTATAGATATTATCAACACAAAAATTCTGCAAATAATTGTTCTTAAACCATTACAGTTTTTCACATATGATGAAACTAAGTCTCGGGATGTAAGTGAGTGGATGCAGTTGGACAGCTAGGAAACAAGAGATCCTGAGATTCAATGCTGTTCAGTCTGACTACAGAACCCATGTCCCATTCTCCAAAGGAACTGTCAGAACAGCTCCAATGCAGACACCATGCCTGGGCACTTGGCCTCTAAGGGGCTCTTGGCCAGAAGAGGCAGTGGCAGAGAATAGGAGCCGACCAGGTTTGTGATCACCCAGTTGAGCAAGTGGATCAGGTGGGGCATTGTTTTGCTCTGGGGTGGAGAGAAATTTCCAGGCAAGTGGAGGAAGAGGGATAGAGAGAGAAAATGGCAATGAGCCTTCCCCCCATTTCTGTAGTATTTAGAGTTCTAAGTACACTTTCCTTTCTGCAGAAGAACAGAAATATTGTTTTAATCTTACTGCTTTATTTTGAATGGGGTTTGAAGACATGATGGGAGAGGAAATTAGTGAAATACACACAGGAACATTGAAAAAAAAGCATCATTTTTCAAGTAAATTAAGGTTGGAAATATAACCTTTAAAAAATTGGAGGCAGGATATTATATTGGAAACTGTGTGTATGTTAAGTCGCTTCAGCCGTGTCCAACAATTTGTGACTCCATGGACTGTAGCCCGCTCAGGCTCCTTTGTCCATGGGATTCTCCAGGCAAGAGTACTGGAGTGGGTTCCCATTTCCTCTTCTAGGAGATTTTCCTGACCCAGGGATCAAACCTGCATCTCCTGCATTGCAGGCAGATTCTTTACCAAAAGGTAAGACCCATACAGGAAACTGCATGCAGTTCAGTGAAATTTCACAAAGTGGCTGCATCCATTTACCTAGGACCCAGATAAAGACAGAATTTGACCAATTTCCCCTACTACAGCCTTCCTCTCACCTTCTAGTCATTCTGACTCTGTAAATAGAATCATTCAATATGTGCTTTTAATGTCTGCATTCTTTCCCTCAAGACTGTGTTTATGAGATTTGCCCACGCTGTGTAGGATAATGTGTCTAATGTCATTGTTTTGTAGCATCTCATTGTATGATTAAATGGGTATTTAGAATATTTTTGGCGTGGACTTATTACAAATTCTGCTGCTATGAGCATCTTCATACACGTGCTTTAGTGTCATATGTATACACTTCTGTTGTGTATGCTCTAAAGAATGAACTTGCTGGGATGAGATGTGTATGCTCAATGTTAGAAAGTACTGTGCAATAGTTTTTCAAAGTGGCTGCCCCATGTAGGCTCTCATCAACAGTTCCGATTTATCCATTTCTTATGAGAACCTAGTATTGTTTGTGCTCTTAATTTTAGCTAATATGTTGGAATATATAGTGGTACCATGCTTTGATTATAATTTGTATATCCCTGAAGATATTAGGGAGAGTGTTCAGCATCTTTTTATACAGTTACTGCTCATTCTTTTTCATGACCTATTCAAATCTTTGCCCATTTTTCTAGTAGGTTACCTAAAAAATAGTGGTTTTTATTGATCTAGGAGTCCTTTATATATTCTGAATACAATGTTTTATCTATTTTATATCTTATATTTATATCAGTTCAGTTCAGTTCAGTCACTCAGTCATGTCCAACTCTTTGCGACCCCATGAATCGTAGCACACCAGGCCTCCCTGTCCTTCACCAACTCCCGGAGTTTACTCAAACTCATGCCCATTGAGTCGGTGATGCCATCCAGCCATCTCATCCTCTGTCATCCCCTTCTCCTCCTGTCCTCAATCCCTCCCAGCATCAGGGTCTTTTCCAATAAGTCAACTCTTCGCATGAGGTGGCCAAAGTATTGGAGTTTCAGCTTCAGCATCAGTCCTTCCAATGAACACCCAGGACTGATCTCCTTTAGGATGGACTGGTTGGATCTCCTTGCAGTCCAAGGAACTCTCAAGAGTCTTCTCCAACACCACAGTTCAAAGCATCAATTTTTTGGTGCTCAGCTCTCTTCACAGTCCAACTCTCACATCCATATATGACCACTGAAAAAACCATAGCCTTGACCAGACGGACCTTTGTTGGCAAAGTAATGTGTCTGCTTTTTAATATGCTATCTAGGTTGGTCATAACTTTCCTTCCAAGGAGTAAGCCTCTTTTGATTTCATGGCTGCAGTCACCATCCGCAGTGATTTTGGAGCCCCAAAAAATAAAGTCTAACACTGCTTCCACTGTTTCCCCATCTATTTCCCATGAGGTGATGGGACCAGATGCCATGATCTTAGTTTTCTTAATGTTGAGTTTTAAGCCAACTTTTTCACTCTCCTCTTTCACTTTCATCAAGAGGCTTTTTAGTTCCTCTTCACTCTCTGCCATAAGGGTGGTGTCATCTGCGTATCTGAGGTTATTAATATTTCTCCTGGCGATCTTGATCCCAGCTTGTGCTTCTTCCAGCCCAGGGTTTCTCATGATGTACTCTGCATATAAGTTAAATAAGCAGGGTGACAATATACAGCCTTGACGTACTCCTTTTCCTATTTGGAACCAGTCTGTTGTTCCATGTACAGTTCTAACTGTTGCTTCCTGACCTGAAGTGAACATAATTATATTTTATATCTATATTGCATACAAACACTCATACACATATACTTGCATACACAAAAATATACATATGTGTGTGTATATATATGTGTGTGTGTGCATACAGTTTTCCAAGTCTGTGTCATTGTGTATATTCTGGTGAACTGAAGTTCTTAGTTTTAATGTAACCTAATTAAGTTTTTAACAGATGACACTTTTGCGCTATTTAGGAAATTTTTGCTTACACCAAGCTCTTCTATGTTTTCTTCCAAAATCATATATTTTTAATTTTCAAATTCAGGTCTACAGTTTATCAAGGATTACTTTTGTGAATGTGTAAGGTGGGGGTTAACATGTATCTGAATGTTATAGACATATGAATATCTATTTGACACATCACCATTTATTAAAAAATACTCTTCTAATTTTTATAATGCTGTTTACTTTTTGTAATGAGTCAGATGATTGTTTGTATGAATCTGTTAGGCAGTAATAGAGTCTTCCAGCACATGCCATGGCATGTATCTTCATTTTTGAGTTCTTTTGTTTCAATAATGTTTTATGTTTTTAGTATAGAGGTCTCATATATCTTTCAATGAATTATTTATTATATAAATTATTATTTATCTTAAATTTATTTAAGGCTATTGACACCTTTTATTTCTTTGCTACTCCCCAGCTTTATTGAGATACAAATGATATGTAATATAGTATAAGTTTAAGGTGTACAATATGATTTGATACACACACATATATTATGAGATATTTGTCTCTATTTTCATTGAAGTTAAAAACTAACAAAATGAAAAGTGCACAGATTTTCAGTATAGCTCAATGAGTTTTGCATATGCATATGCACCCACATAACCATCACCCACAGGAGGGAGAACACTTCTGGAGGCCAGGAAAGCTCCACTATGTCCCCTCCAGTCAGTCGTCTCTCCAAGGATGACCACTATTCTATTTTCTATCATAACAGATTGGTTTGCCCTGGCCTTACAGTTTTAAACTTCCAATCTGGTGTATTCCCCCAAACCCTTCTCCTTGGCAGTTCACATACTCCAATCAATGTCTTATAAAACCACTAAAAACTCCACTCTTCTTTTCAGAAACTTTCTGCTTAGGTTTGTAGTATCTTGACCTGTACATTCCCCCATTCACTAAATATTCACTAATATGGAAATTAGTCACTTGCTTGAAGCCCCTCAAAGCATCTACCACCTCTTTTGGTTTCTCTGTCTCCCCACGAGTCTTTCGTAGTAGAAAGCCCAGGTTTTCATTCTTCTGCTCATGCCCCAAATTCACAAATGACACCAGCGTTACAAAGCGCAGCTCACCTCTTACGTTCTCTTCTCTCTGGAGTTTTGGGGACCCCAGCCAACTTCAGATATTTATAAACTTCTTCTAGCTTTTATTAGACTGCTAGTTGGCCACAAGCAGTCCCATTTCACTCAGAATCAGAAGTTCTAGCTTTATTTGGAAAAGCCAGTTATTGTGAAATTGGGAAATATTAAGAATAGTAAGATCCTAGATTTCAAGGTTTCATAATATAATAGGGGAAAGAAATACATAAAAGTGAACTACAATGCAAAAAACAATTATATGCATGATTCATAAAATAATTATAATAATTATATTACTTAATAATAGAAATATAGGTGTCATAAGAGCTTGTGGGAGGTTTCAGTTCTTTCCAGATGTTGAGTGAGGTTCCATGGAAAAATCTGAAAAATCTGAACCAGACCTTTAAGACCAAAGGATCTCCTACAGGGCAAAGTGAAGAGCTGGTATTCTAGGCAGGAGTAGTGTAAACCAAAAAACAGAGGTATCATAGCTGAATGATATATTTGGGAAAAAGTAATTACCTCACACTACAGCATTGTGGTACATTCTGAGTCTTGTAGGGGAGTTTTGGAGTAGTCTAGTAATTTTTATATTTCAGAGTATATAGGAATTATGGGAGAGCTTTTACATTTTCTCTTTGGTCCCTGATGTTGAACGAAATGATGCATAATGTCCCTTCTGACATTATGTTACTTTATGTGAAGGGGATCATAGAAAAAGCAAGAGAATTTTAGGAAAACATCTACTTCTGCTGCATTGACTACATTAAAGTCTTTGACTGTGGATCACAACAAACTGTGGAAAACTCTTCAAGAGATGGGAATACCAGAACACCTTACCTGCCTTCCTGAAAAATCTGTATGCTAGTCAAGGAGCAACAGTTAGAACTGGACATGGAACAATGGACTGGTTCAAAATGGGAAAGGAGTACGTCAAGGCTGCATATTGTCACTCTGCTTATTTAACTTCTGTGCAGAGTACATCAAGCGAAACTGGATGAAGCACAATTGGAATCAAAATTGCCGGGAGAAATATCAATAACCTCAGATACACACTACCCTTATGGCAGAAAGCAAAAGGAACTAAAGAGCCTCTTGATGAAAGTGAAAGAGGAGAGTGGAAAAGCTGGCTTAAAACTCAACATTCAAAAAACGAAGATCATGGCATCTGGTCCCGTCACTTCATGGCAAATAGGTGGGGAAACAATGGAAACAGTGAGAGACTTTATTTTCTTGGGCTCCAAAATCACTACAGATGGTGAGTATAGCCATGAAATTAAAAGACGCTTGCTTATGGGCATGAGTTTGAGTAAACTCCGGGAGTTTGTGATGGACAAGGAGGCCTGGCGTGCTGCGATTAATGGGGTCGCAAAGAGTTGGACATGACTGAGTGACTGAACTGAACTGAACTGAACTGCTCCTTGGAAGAAAAGCTATGACCAACTTAGACACCATATTAAAAAGCAGAGACATTAGTTTGCTGACAAAGACCCATCTAGTCAAAGCTATGGTTTTGCCAGTACTCATGCATGGATGTGAGAGTTGGATGATAAAGAAAGCTGAACACCAAAGAATTGATGCTTTTGAACTGTGGTGTTGGAGAAGACTCTTGAGAATCCCTTGGACAGCAAGGAGATCAAACCAGTCAATCCTAAAGGATATCAGTCCTGAATATTTATTGGAAGGACTGATGCTGAAGATGAAGCTCTAATCATTTGGCCACCTGATGCAAAGAACTGACTCATTGGAAAAGACCCTGATGCTGGGAAAGATTGAAGGCAGGAGAAGGGATGACAGAGGTTGAGATGGTTGGATGGCATCACTGATTGATGGACATGAGTTTGAGCAAGCTCTGGGAGTTGGTGATGGACAGGGAAGCCTGTCAGGCTGCAGTCCATGTGGTTGCAAAGAGTCAGACATGACTAAGTGACTGAACTGAACTGATGTGAAGGGAAGCCAGGAATGAACAAATCACCTTTCTTCCACCACATATATGAATAAGATTTTCATATCTAAGACATTGTTACTTTGTGAATCTCTGTTGGTGGCATTAAATTAAAAACTTGTTTCCTTATGGAGGAGATGGGTCCTTCATATTCACAGAGAGCTAAGACTCTGTCCTTGGCCACTGGTGTTCCAGGCATGGATGTCTCTCCCCCTTACTGAGGTAATGACTGGGAATTCAGGCTCCAGCAGAACTCATTGTTTCAGTCACTCCTCTTAATGGAAGTCTAAGGAAGTCTGTCATCTCTGGAACCCAAAAGTCTGAGTGGAAGGACTTGCCAGGGCCTTCCTGGTAGACATGGAAAGCCATGTCTGGGTGACTGAGAATCTGGCTGGAGCTTTGGTGGAGGGAATGGGTCTGCTAAGATATACCAGCCTTTCTACCCACCAGAGGAAATAATAACAGATGCAAGGGCCAGGGCTCAGATAATAATTCTTTGACTGTCAAATAATTATTTGACTTATAAGCATTCACTTCTGAATCTTAACTTTTTTTTAGAACATTATGACTTTCTGGTTAATGCCTGTACCCACTAAGTTTTAGGTCATGACTATTTTGAAATATTAGCCATAGATGGTAATTTGAAGGGGAAATGGAGAAGATAATATTATTCCTTTTCAGGCCAGTGTGTTAAATGAAGAAGCACTTTATAATTGCTGTTGCCCAACTGGAATTCAGTGAGCAAATCCCAAAGGAAGAGTAAAACTCCAAGCAGGAAAATCTGACTGTGTGTTTATCATCTCCCACCCACACAAGGTCTCTCCTTCCAAGTCTCTCATCTCTTTTTATATCAGGAAGTTTTGCTACTTCTTTCTAAAGTAGGCAGCCAGTCTCAGACCAGAGTTAGGAATCCAGCTGTAAAATCTAGACTTCTTTCACAAGCTACATAAAATTGGACTAACTGACAAAATCAATTGTAAAACTGCACTGTACTGGGACAGCTTTTCCCTATATGAGAAAATAGACTGAAACTCAGGACAGACTCTCAGGAGAGCTCTGGAAAAGCAGCATGGCAAAGAGGAAAATATTTTCATGCTAGAATCTGCTAGATATTCAGTGAGTGGGTAAATAAGCAAGTGAATGAGTGAGTGTGGGTTAATGAATAAATGAATGGACAGAAAATAAATACATGAAAAATCCATTTACACATGTTTGTAGAAGTGGTTGGTAATGCTCATGTCATTTATGTATGTTCTTTCTTCTTTTTCAGAATAACTTCCAATAGGCAAAAGACACATTCATCTAGTAGGCTGGGAGTTCCCAAACTTTTCCATTCTTTGTCCTTTCTTAGATTCAATTGGCTTGCAAGAGTTTCCCAGACTCCTGTCAACTAGCCGTGGAATTTCTCTCCCCATCCTTTACCAGAGATGTGTCAGCATCTGACATCCCTCATCATTAGTTACTAGAGAGCAGCTATGCCCATGCCCCCTAAGGATGTATTAATAAGAACATGTGTACTCACATACTCACTTCCCCCAATATTGCCTCTACATCACAGACTGGGGCCAGGACACAGGCAATGATATGAAGCACAGATTTATTAGAGGAAGAAATAGGAGGGAAGCTCAGGGATGGGGAATTGGGAAAGGGAATGAGACAGAAGCTATGCATCAGCCTCTGGTGTCCCCATGAGCCCAGATATAGTTCTTGCTTTAGGACATGGATGGGGCCATAGCTGTGGCCAAACTGGAAGCTGGAGAGGCTGGGAACTCACTCATGTTCATCTAGGAGAGAGTCAGAGTGGGGAATAGAAGAATACTGGGAGCAAGGGGATGTGTGAGACAAGGGGTTCTGTAGGAAGAAATCCTGACAATGCTTCGTTGGACCCTGAGTAGGAGGAGGTGGGAGAAGAGGGCAAATCCTGGAGCTGAGGATCAGAGGAGAAACAGGAGGAAGAGAAGGCTGCATCTGGGAGCCTGGATGGCAGGCAGGTATATCTCAGTCCATCCTTACTTCTATTTACTCTTGGGGGCTTGCTGGGTTGCGGGACACTTCTGCTGGGCTGGGATGGCTGTGCCCTTGGGTGGACATTGCTTCTTGGCCTGGGGAGCACACGGATCCTTGGTTTTAGGTGCACACGTCTCTTGACATTTGACAGGGGGCGGCTGACACGGCTGCTTCACCTGCTGCTGTTGGATCGTCTGGGGCAGGCACTGCTGCTGCTGCTGCTGCTGGGAAGACATGGCTGCAGGAGCAGGTGAGCCTGGAAGAAACCCAGATAGAGACACTGTGAGATCAGCTCCCTCCACCTCTTCTCCCTCTGACTCCTAAAGAGGGTTTTCTCCTCTAGCAAAGGGTAAGTAATTAATAGCTTCAAGTTGACTAGTGAGTTGGTTCACACACACTCATTACAATCTCTTTCTTTCTCCCTTTGTCTCTGAAACTCTGATTTCTAATCTTCCTCTATCTTCCCATGGAGGGCTGACCCAATTGAATATATGATGTATTTCTTAGTCTTAACAGGAAATAAGATGGGGTGCTGAGCTGAGGATGAAAAGATGGTCCAGATATTTTACTAGATCAAGGTATGAGATCTTGGCCGATGGGTTGGCAATACCAACTGTCTACTTTCAGAAGTGGTGATGAGTGTGAGTGAAGGTGGAAAGGCATGAAAAAGAGATCAGGAGCAGATTCTGCCTCAGAGGGAAGACAGAATGTCATGGTATATGAGTGATGGGGCTGGAGTACACCTGTTGTGGGAGCTCAGTTCTAATCCTGGCTCTACCCCTGACTTACCATGAGATGTAAACATAAGTCATTTAATGCAGTTGGGGAATAGTGGTTCTGGCTTTCCATGGAGAACTGGGAAATTGAAGATCAAATAGATCACTGGAGGTAAGGGATTATAGGAGGATATTTTACCAAGAGACACCCTGGTCCAAAGAACCTGCCTGCCAATGCAGGAGACATAAGAGACACGGGTACAATCCCTGGGTTGGGAAGATCCCCTGGAGGAGAGCATGGCAACCTACTCCAGTATTCTTGCCTGGATAATCCTATGGACAGAAGAGCCTGGCGGGCTATGGCCCATAGGGTCGCAAAGAGTCAGACATGACTAAAGTGACTTAGCATGCAAGCATGCATGCACCCTGGTCCAGAGGAAAGAGCAATGGTCAAGAAGGCACAGGCAGAGGTTCTAGATCCAACCTTGCCCCTCGCTGGCCAGGCTCATCTCTAGGAAATCTGCCATCTCTGGACCTCCATGCCTCTGTTTGGGGGCTATTGATCCAGAAGTGCTCTTAGGCCTTCCCAATTCTGACATGTGTCTCTGGTTCTCTTTGTAGGCACGTCCCTCATCTTTTAAGCTCATGACTATACATAGGAAGTATAGTTTCCAGATGGCAATCATGATAGAGAGGCATGACGGCTACAGAGTATAAAATACAATATTTAGTAGACCAGCTTCTGTAAACCTAAAAGGAAAGTTTGAGAGAGCTTGCTGGTAGGACTGAAAAGGCAGAAGAAAGATTTGGAGGAGGCTACAAAATGCTGTAGCTCTAAATATCTCCCCTCAGTGACAAAATTCCTCTTACTAGGGAATCAAACTGAGAACTAGGAAATTAGTTGGACCTAGCATTGGTGTCGGAGATTGAATTTCTTAAGTAGCAATTAGCGTGACATTTTCTTAATTGTCACGATGCTTATGTTACTTCTCTGGTTACCCAAGAACAGGAGAGGAGCTTGGCCTAGCAGCTCAAGACAGTTCAAGGAGTAGAAAAGGGCCCAGCAGATCCCAGGAGGACAAATCCCTCACTACTTACCAGAGGAGTGAGCCAGACCCTAGGAGATTCGGCTGAGCACAGGTTCACACCAACTACTCCTGGGAACCTTTTAAAGGCCCCCAGGCTGCCGCAGGCACCTGGTGTGGCCTTCATTACCATCTTCCAAAGAATTCCTAGCCTACTTCTCCCACCTGCACTTCCTCCAGAGACTTGCTTTACTGGCCTGTTTTAATGAAAACCACCCACTAGATACTCCAGCATTCTGTGTCCTGGCTACCTGAGCTGACTTCATCCACTAAGGTGTCACCTCAAATTCAAGGACTCAAAGTCTTTTAAAAATAGGACTTATGTGAAGCTCTGCTTGTAGACCTAGAGTTATAAGAAACAGGAAGGAAGGAAGAGGCAAAGCGGGAAGGAATATGGACTGGGGGCACTACCAACAAAAATAGGAACGTAGGACTTTCCTGTCAGTCCAGTGGTTAGGACTCTGGGTTTCCACTGTAAGGGGGGTGGGTTTGATTCCTGGTGGGGGAAGTTCTTCATGTCATGAGGTACAGCCAAGAAAAAGGAGCATAACCTTTTCTGCTATTGCTGCCATTTTTTGAGCATTCACTGGTGCCCAGCCCTGAGATCACCCTTCATGCCCATTGTTTTATTTTACCTTTATAATCCCTGTAAGATGATGCCATTGTTGCTATTTTGCATGTGAGAAAAGTAAGGCTGGCAAAGATCACATAGGAAGTAAAGTGCAGAGATTGAATTTGAACTCCGATCTAGTGGATTGAAAGAATCCAGACCCTTAAGCATTATAAAGGGACACCTGACACAGTGCTTAAGATCTGCCCAAATCCAGAAGGCACTGCTTATGTGATATTCTACAAGGCTTCCTTTTGATCACACATAGAACATGGTGGTGCTGTCCCCCACCCACCCACCCACCAGGAGTCAGGCTGCTTTGGGTATTAGTGATGGTGAAAGAGAGTGGGAAAAAATGGCTACCCAGAAACTCTTCTGGGTAGAGTTTCTAGGTAAAATATAGGGCCATTAGTTAAATTTGAATTTCAGATAAGCAGAGTTTTTCAATATTCAGTTCAATTCAGTTCAGTCGCTCAGTTGTGTCCAACTCTTTGCAACCCCATGAGTCGCAGCACGCCAGGCCTCCCTGTCCGTCACCAACTCCCGGAGTTTACTCAAACTCATGTCCATCGAGTCGGTGATGCCATCCAGCCATCTCATCCTCTGTTGTCCCCTTCTCCTCCTGCCCCCAATCCCTCCCAGCATCAGGGTCTTTTCCAATGAGTCAACTCTTCGCATGAGGTGGCCAAAGTATTGGAGTTTCAGCTTCAGCATCAGCCCTTCCAATGAACACCCAGGACTGATCTCCTTTAGGATGTACTGGTTGGATCTCCTTGCAGTCCAAGGGACTCTCAAGAATCTCCTCCAACAACACAGTTCAAAAGCATTAATTCTTTGGTGCTCAGCTTTCTTCATTGTCCAACTCTCACATCCATACATGACCACTGGAAAAAACATAGCCTTGACTAGACGGACATCTATTGGCAAAGTAATGTATATAAGTATGTCCCAAATATTGCAGGAAACATACTACAATATTTGTTGTTTATCTGAAATTTAAGTGTAACTGGGCAGACTGTATTTTTATTTGCTAAATCTGGCAACTTTACTCAAGAACTAATTCAGATGGGAGAAAGGTGCCCTGGTCCCACCCCCACCCCCCTACTTGGCCTCCTGGGGAAAGAAAACCTTCTTAGGAGGGGGTGGGTTCAGTTTTGGACCACTGCCCCAAACCTCAGGATCCTGCTGAGGGCCATTGATGAAGTAATTTCTGTCAGTATTAGAGCAAAGCTTACCCCTTGCCCTATTTAAGCATCGTGGCAATTCTGTTAGTTGTGCAAATATGATTTTATAGTTTAAAAATGTAGATCCAAAGAAGTTCACTGACTTGCTCAACAAGATAAAGCTAGTAGGCAAGGAACTGGGTGGGGGCCCTGGCCCAGGGCTCATTTCTACTACATCGCAGAGGCTGATGTCCCTGCCATAGGCAAGTGACTGTCACTGGGTGGAGACCATGACTAATATTTTTTCTGAGCTTCCTGTCATGTATAGACCAAACATTGGTCATTTTGAGGGGTCAGCCTCACTTAATAGGTAATCCTTTCCATATTTCTCATGCAAGCCAGGTTTCCTACTCTACCTCTTTCTTGAGCTTAACAACTTTAAGGATGTAGCACCCTGAGTTCCAGATACCAGGTCCTGCCTTCCATCTTCAGGATGAACACCTTCTCCACCTACACCCCTCTCTTCCCTGCCCCCACTATATGAGTTCAGTTCAGTTCAGTTCACTTCAGGTCACTCAGTAGTGTCCAACTCTTTGCAACCCTATGGACTGCAACACGTCAAAATTCTCTGTCCACACCAACTCCCGGATCTTTCTCAAACTCATGTCCATCGATCAGTGATGCCATCCAACCATCTCATCCTCTGTTGTCCCCTTCTCCTCCTGCCTTCAGTCTTTCCCAGCATCAGGGTCTCTTCTAATGAGCCAGTTCTTCACATCATGTAGCCAAAGTATTGAAATTTCAGCTTCAGTATCAGTCCTTCCAACAGATATTCAGGACTGGTTTCATTTAGGATTGACTGGTTTGATCTCCTTGACATCCAAGACTCTCAAGAGTCTTCTTCAACACCACAGTTCAAAAGCATCAATTCTTTAGGGCTCAGTTTTCTTCATAGTCCAATTCTCACATCCATGCATGACTACTGGAAAAACCATAGCTTTCAATAGATGGGTCTTTGTCAGCAAAGTAATATCTCTGCTTTTTAATATGCTGTCTAGATTGGTCATAGCTTTTCTTCCAAGGAACAAGCGTTTTCTAATTTCATGGCTGCAGCCACCATCTGCAGTGATTTTGGAGCCCAAGAAAATAAAGTCTTTCACTGTTTCCATTGTTTCTCCATCTACTTGCCGTGAAGTGATGGGACCAGATGCCATGATCTTCATTTTTTGAATGTTGAGTTTTAAGCCAGCTTTTCCACTCTTCTCTTTCACTTTCAAGAGGCCCTTTAGTTCCTCTTAGCTATTTGCCATAAGGGAGGTGTCCTCTGCATATCCGAGATTATTGATATTTCTCCCATCAATCTTGATTCCAATTGTGCTTCATCCAGCCTAGAATTTTGCGTGATGTACTCTGCATGGAAGTTAAATAAGCAGGGTGACAATATACAACCTTCATGTACTCCTTTCCCAATTTGGAACCAGTCTGTTGTTCCATGCCCAGTTCTGACTGTTGCTTCTTGACCTGCATACAGATTTCTCAGGAGGCAGGTAAGGTGTTTTGGTATTCCCATCACTTTAAGAATCTTCTACAGTTTGTTGTGATCCACACAGTCAAAGGCTTTGGCATAATCAGTAAAGCAGAAGGAGATGTTTTCTGGAATTCTCTTGCTTTTTTTGATGATCCAATGGATGTTGGCAATTTGATCTCTGGTTCCTCTGCCTTACATCTGGAAATATACAGTTCACATACTGTTGAAGCCTGGCGTGGATAATTTTGAGCATGACTTTGCTAGTGCATGAGATGAGTGCAATTGTGCAGTAGTTTGAACATTCTTTGGAATGGAATGAAAATTCCAATTGCCTTTCTTTGGGATTGGAATGAAAATTGACCTTTTCCAGTCCTGTGGCCACTGCTGAGTTTTCCAAATTTCCTGGCATATTGAGTGCAGCACTTTCACAGCATCATCTTTTAGGATTTGAAATAGCTCAACTGGAATTCCATCACCTCCACTAGCTTTGTTCATAGTGATGCTTCCTAAGGCCCACTTAACTTCACATTCCAGGATGTCTGGCTCTAGGTGAGTTATCACACCGCCGTAGTTATCTGGGCCATGAAGATCTTTTTTGTATAGTTTTTCTGTGTATTCTTGCCACATCTTCTTAAGATCTTCTGCTTTCTGTTAGGTCCACACCATTTCTGTCCTTTATTGTGCTCTTCTTTGCATGAAATGGTCCCTTGGTATCTCTAATTTTCTTGAAGAGATCTCTAGTCTTTCCCATTCTATTGTTTTCCTCTATTTCCTTGCACCGATCACTGAGGAAGGCTTTCTTATCTTTCCTTGCTCTTCTTTGGAACTCTGCATTCAGATGGGTATATCTTTCCTTTTCTCCTTTGCCTTTTGCTTGTCTTCTTTTCTCAGCTATTTGTAAGGCCTCCTCAGACAAACATTTTGCCTTTTTGCATTTCTTTTTCTTGGTGATAGTCTTTATCATTGCCTCCTGTACAATGTCAGAACCTCCATCCCTAGTTCTTCAGACACTCTGTCTATCAGATCTAATCTCTTGAATCTATTTGTCACTTTCACTGTATTATCATAAGGGATTTGATTTAGGTCATGCCTGAATGGTCTAGTGGTTTTCCCTACTTTCTTCAATTTAAGTCTGAATTTGGCAATAAGGAATTCATGATCTGAGCCACAGTCAGCTCCTGGTCTTGTTTTTGCTGATTGTATAGAGTTCTCCATCTTCAGCTGCAAAGAATATAATCAATCTGATTTTGGTATTAACCATCTGGTGATGTCCATGTGTAGAGTCTTGTCTTGTGTTGTTGGAAGAGGGTGTTTGTTATGACCAGTGTGTTCTCTTGGGAAAACTCTGTTAGCATTGCCCTGCTTCATTTTGTACTCCAAGGTCAAATTTGCCTTGTTCAAGTAGCTCAAGAACTTCTTGTTCTACTAGTTCATCATGATGCAAATTCTCCAAAAGGGAAGCATGCAGCAGGATGAATTGGTGTAGACACATATCAAGGTGTTCTCCCACATCTGGCACCTAGAAGGCATCAATCTATGTGTGATGCTCAGGAAGAGGTGGGTTTTCCACCCTTCATATCCATGTCACCCTCACAGCCTCTCTGGGATAAATTTTACTTCCTATTTTCCTCAGTCTGCTCTTTGACTTCTTACTTTGTCTATCAACAACTCTTGCTTACTTTGAAGAACTCTATCTAATGATGGACTCTGGCTTATGACACAATTATCATCTCAGGGGATGATACCCTGGGGATGGCCTTTATAGAGAACATGGCTGGACTTGACATGGCTGTGCCCTCCAGGTCATAAATCTCCAAGAGTCATTCAAGCTCATACACATCTCACATGTTAAACTTTTCAAAACTATGGCATTCAACTTCCATCTTGGCCACATTATCCATATTTCATAGAAGGAGAAATTTGAGACTTGTAATGAGGACATGCTTGACTCAAGGTCACACAGAGTTAATGTCAAAGCCAGGGTTGGATCACAGGTCTCCTGACTTCACAGTAATTTAGAGTCAGCTGAAGTGCCTGTGTCCCTGGGCTGATATCTAGAGTATGTTATGTTAATGGTAGAATCAGGAAGCTGATTCTGGTGGTCTCCATCATTTGCACCAGATCCCTATCCTCTTTCCTCCCTGGTTTACAGTTGCTCTCTTTCCCATCAAGCCTGTCCACACTTCTTCCTCTAAAACAGGATCCCCAACCATTGGGATCTAATGCCTATTGATCTGAGATGGAGCTGATGTAACAACAATAGAAACAAAGTACACAAAAAATGTGCTTGAATCATCCCAAAACCACCTCCCTTGCCCCAGTCTGTGTGAAAATTGTCTTCCACAGAACTGGTCCCTGGTACCAAAATGGCTGGGAACTACTGCTCTAAGAAGCCCTAACTGATCCCTCTCCCCTGCACTGCCAGACACAGGTGCATATTTTTGGTCATTAAACCTTATAAAGCACCTCTATATACAGTTTTCACAAGACTCTATGAAGAAAGCTAATTGTATTTCTAATTTTATAGATGAAAAAATTATGGCTCTGATGGTGGCTAGATCTGGAACCCAGAAAGGAGGGCCCACCTAAGTCTCTTAGATCAGTAGTGACTCATTTCCAAGCACCCCAAATGGCTGGGAGAATGAATTGTTCTTTCAAAAGAGGAGTGGGCACTTCCTGGCACCCCCTCAAATCACCTCATGTAAACACCTCCTCCAGATGAGGTGGGTCCTGAGAAGCTAGTGGAATGATGACTCTGTAGTGCCCGCTCCCACCCACACTGCTCCAGCTAGGCCATGAGACTGTTGCCTGGTCAATCGATCATGAGTCCTACATCTTCTCTGTCATCCTCAAAGCACCATGTTGCGCTGAAATCAGGGACTCAGGCTTTGCATCTTGCCTCTCTAGGGACCAGACACCTGAGAGCAGGTGTGTACCCATGACTCCATTAGAAAGGGGAGGGCACAGGTAAGCCTCATTTCTGAAGGTGAGTCAAAGATTGAGAAACCCCAGCCCCACCCTGCAGACAAACAATGTGGTGACCAGGCAGCAGAGGTCTGACACTGGGAGGGGACCTTGTCAGAGACCAAGCTAATCATCTAACTCTCTATCTAGACACACCTTCACGAGGGCACTTTTGCCTCTGGGTTTGGGGGGAAAAGAAGAGTTGATGTTTCCATCTGGGGACACATGGAACATACTTGTCATGTTATTTTCAGGAATGAAACAAAGAAAACCAAAAAGGGGAATTCTGAGTTACTAGTAGAGAGGACAGTGGAGGTTTGGAGCTGCCGTCTTCCTGTATTTTAGCTGTTTATCCAGTAAAATGCAAACTTAAAACTGAGCAAATTGCATCTTATTTTAAAAATCATAATCATGTGATATTTGCATTAGCTTAATTTCTACCTAATACTTAACCAGTAGTCATGGCTTAGAACATTTCAGTTTCGGGTTTACCTCCACTAATTACTTAATAATCTATCAACAAACACTTTAGTAGATGCTACTTAAAGAGACCTTGTGACCTTTTTTTTAATGTGGGAAATCCACTTGTAACATGGATCATTTCATCCTCTAATTTATCTGTTTGCAAATGAGATGCTCAGATCCTAATATTAGATACTTTATATCAGAGTATTCAAAGCAGGCCCATGGAGAGAGGAGAGTAAGAGGATGAGTTTCCAAAAAATGTGTGATTAGTTTATCTATTTCCTCCATCCCTTTCTGGAAGACCCTCCATGGTCCTGGGAGTTATATATAGGGGAAATAAAGTCGTGGACTTAGTGAGAGGTTAGTTCCAATGGAACACCCATGGGTTCACCTGTGGAAGTTGAAGCTGGCTGTGGAAGCAGAGGGGGTGAGGGGCAAAGCACCCATCTCTGAGAAGAGAGCCAAGGTCAGCCTCTGGAAGTCGAGTGGTGCTGAAATACCACTTGGATGTAGCACAGTATCCTTAGAGACATAGGGAAGGAGCCAGGGCAGTTAAGAAATAATTCTACTGATTCTTGCCCCTCACTGCGTTTGAGATACTGACCGCATTCCTTAACTTGTCTGGGCCTCAGCATTTTTGTTCTCCAATACGAGGTGATTGGCTAAAATTTCCTCTGTGCTGTGCTGTGGTCAGTGGTGTCTGACTCTCACCCCATAGACTATAGCCTGCCAGATTCCTCTGCCCATGGGATTTTCCAGGCAAGGATACTGGAGCAGGGCGCTATTTCCTCCTCCAAGGGATCAAACTCGTGTCTCCTGCATTGACAGGTGGATTCTTTAACACTAGAGCCACCTGGAAAGCCCCAAAGAGTTCCTCCAAAGTCCCATTAAGGGCTAAGATTCTATAAACATACGTTAGGTCTGGGAAGGCAAACCGCATTTCATCCCTTTGAAATCAATAGTGAATTGAGAGGACTGAGGTTGAGTTTCAGCTTGATCTGAAAGCATGAACATATTGACTAGAGATGTCTGCCGTGAGAGGCAGAAGTGGCCACATGTGCAGGCAGTCGCATCCCTGGCTTAGCCTAAAGCAGGGAGCGGTATACAGTACTAGGACTTATGAGTGAGGATAACTGAAGCACTTGAAGAAGGAGAAAAGAGTCTGAAGGCAGGCAGGTTGATTCCTTCAGTTCCATTCTTCTTTCTCAAGATTACTTTGGCTATTCGAGGTTTTTTGTATTTCCATACAAATTGTGAAATTATTTGTTCTAGTTCTATGAAAAATACCTTTGGTAGCTTGATAGGGATTGCATTGAATCTATAGATTGCTTTGGGTAGAATAGTCATTTTGACAATATTGATTCTTCCAATCCATGAACACGGTATGTTTCTCCATCTGTTTGTGTCCTCTTTGATTTCTTTCATCAGTGTTTTATAGTTTTCAATGTATAGGTCTTTTGTTTCTTTAGGTAGATATACTCCTAAGTATTTTATTCTTTTTGTTGCCATGGTGAATGGTATTGTTTCCTTAATTTCTCTTTCTGTTTTTTCTTGGTAATATAAAGGAATGCAAGGGAT
>NC_057387.1:20552282-20569687 GCF_019320065.1 Cervus canadensis
ATCTATGGTGAAACAGATCACCAGCCCAGGTGGGATGCATGAGACAAGTGCTCGGGCCTGGTGCACTGGGAAGACCAGAGGAATCGGGTGGGAGAGGGAGGTGGGAGGGGGGATCGGGATGGGGAATACGTGTAACTCTATGGCTGATTCATATCAATGTATGACAAAACCCACTGAAATGTTGTGAAGTAATTAGCCTCCAACTAATTTTAAAAAAAAAAGGGGAAAAGATATGAGCTGTTTAAAAATCCTGCACAAGCTGACACCACCTAGAATCCCCATCTGAGCTCCCACCTCTCCTTCACACAGCTGTTAAGGGACTGCTGTTTCCAAAACTTGCCTCAAACCATTTGAACTGTGATGACCCTCTACTAGCAAACATCCCAGCAAAATTCAAGGTAATCTCTAAGAACCATTCAAAATGTTTCTAAAATTGAGCAGGACCTTGCTGGGCCCTCACAGGTACAAAAGCCCTTCCGTACCTTTCTGTACAGAAAAAGATTTTAGTCTGCTAGGGGCCTCTCCTGAGTCACAAATGACTGGCTCAAGAATTAACAATTGAAAGGATGTAGACATGTAGTGAAAAAAATAGCAGTTGGGGCAGGAGAACTGGTTACAATTTACACAGTAAATCAGTCATATATCAGTCACAGGATGTTTATTTCCTCCCTGAAGTACATAGATAACAGTGTCTGAGACACACTCCTGACTTGTTTTGCAGGTACAGTAACTGCTACTGGATGGAAAAACTAATTACGTGATGACCAGACTATAGTCATGACATCAGCTGCTTCATCTTGAGCTGTACTGAATCTGTGATTTTCACAATTCCAGGAACTGGCCTCAAGAAAAAGAATAAATTGACACGGGAGTTGAAGATTAACTGTTCTTAAAACAACCAAGATGACACCGACCAGCCTGGTTTCAACATGATTATGGGAGCCAGCTGCACTGTTCTGCACGTAGCCCTCAGTGGTATATCCTTGAAGCCTTCCTTTATTTTTAATTAATTACTATTTTTTTGTCCCAATAATTGATTGATATATTAACTCTTGAAGAAGAAGCCAGGTTTGTCCTTCAAGTATTTCCATTATTTCTTTTATTAACATATTTTGCAAAGACTGCTTCAAGCTCTTTGGGTCACCAACTGAAATTTCAAAATCTTTTGGAAGGGTCCAGTATGATTTATTTCCTTAAAAATATACTCTATCTGTTGACAGCAGTGTCTTCAAAATATCAAAATAAGGAAATGTAAAATATAAACATTTCACATCAGTTCAGTTCAGTCGCTCAGTCATGTCTGATTCTTTTTGACACCATGGACTGCAGCATGCCAGGCCTCCCTGTCCATCACCAACTCCCAGAGTTTACTCAGACTCATGTCCATTGAGTCAGTGATGCCATCCAACCATCTCATCCTCTGTCTTCCCTTTCTCCTCCCTCCTTTAACCTTTCGCAGCATCAGGGTCTTTTCAAATGAGTCAGCTCTTCATATCAGGTAGCCAAAGGATTGGAGTTTCAGCTTCAGCATCAGTCCTTCCAGTGAATATTCAGGACTGATCTCCTTTAGGATGGACTGGTTGGATCTCCTTGCAGCCCAACAGACTCTCAAGAGTCTTCTCCAACACTACAGTTCAAAAGTATCAATTCTTCAGCACTTGGCTTTCTTTATGGTCCAACTCTCAGATCCATACATGAACACTGGAAAAACCATAACCTTGACTAGACAGACCTTTGTTGGCAAAGTAATGTCTCTGCTCTTTAATATGCTGTCTTTCACATAGAAGTGCTATTATAAACAGTCAAATCATCTTCCTGTGGATAACAAAAATAACTGATGGAGAGTCTGAGTGTCTGGACATTGCGCCCCTCTATTGCTCCTAATGCTAATGTTGAGCTAATTCCATTCCAGGAAAGCTATTTAAATGACTGCTTCCTAGATCCTGCTCACTTATTTACTCTGTATTCACTAGAAATCTGGCTTTTCTTCCTACCAGTCTGCCAACCCACAGAGAAAATATAGGAGCATTCCTTTGAAAGTGTTTGCCCTTTGGCCAGCAACTGCGAGATCCTTTTTAGGATGCTAATTCACCATCTTCCAGGTTGCTGGTTTTCTGAATAAAGCGTCTTTCTGTTCCACCAATCCCTGTCTCTTGAACATCGACTTTTGAGTGACAAGTGGCCAACTTGAGTTTGGTTTCCACCCCAGTTGATAACATTACCTTCTCCAGGACCTCTGTACTTATTCTCTCCCCAAAGAAGTGTTTTCCTCTTCCGCTCAACCGCCACAACTTTTTATTTATAACTATTTGGAGCACTTTTCATCTAATGTTTTTACTTGGTATACATATAAATTATAAAATATATGTTATTTATCTCAGCATCAATACAAATTCCTTGATAGGAGAAGTTTCACCCTCATCATATATTCATGTGTTTGTCATCTACCCCCATACTAGCCAAACATATATTATATCCACTTCAGAAATAGAAGCAAATAAATACACGAATGAAAAGATGAATGATATTTAAATGAATGAATTGAAGTAAATGGTAAACACAAGGTTAGACACTTTGGTTTAACAGTCAGAACCAATGAAGTGCCAAGGTATGTTTTGGACTAAACCATTGTTCCAAGTTCAGAGATACTTGCCATCTCTAAATAGCTCTCCTTGTTTATCCTAATCACATGGTGAGCATGCTCAGTTATGTCTGACTGTTTATGACCCCATGGACTGTAGCCCTCCAGGTTCCTCTGTCCAGGGGATTCTCCACTAGAGTGGGCACTTGTCTCATGCATCCAACCTAGACTGACGATCTGTTTCACACTTGATAATATACATGTTTCGATGCTGTTCTGTCAGATCATCCCACCCTCGCCTTCTCCTGTAGAGTCCAAAAGTCTGTTCTATACATCTGTGTCTCTTTTTCTGTCTTGCATATAGGGTTATCATTACCATCTTCCAGATGACCCAGAGAGATGGGATGGGGAGGGAGGTGGGAGGGGGGTTCAGGATGGGGAACACAGTAAATCCATGGCTGATTTATGTCAATGTATAGCAAAAACCACTACAATATTGAGTAATTAGCCTCCAACTAATAAAAATAAATGGAAAAAGAAAAAGAATACTAGACTGGGTTGCCATTTCCTTCTCCAGGGGATCTTCTCAACCTAAGGATCAAATCTGCATTTCTTACATCCCCTGCATTGGAAGGTGGTTTCTTTACCACTGTGCCACCTGGGAAGCCCATTTCAACCACACACACTGTCTTTCTAGTCCCTCAAACTTGAAGATTGATGCTGAAATCATCCATTACCTGTAAGAGGCCCAGGTGCCTGGATGTGTGTGTGTGCCTGTGTGTGTATGCACATGCGTGCACATGCATGGTAAATGGGGTGCTTCTTTATACCCAAACAGCGAGCTTCCTAAAGGAAGGAGAGATGTTCAGGACAGACCTGACACCTGGTAAAAATTGGTACTTGGATAGACTAGCTAGTTGGTGAATGGGTGGCCCAGTTACTAAAGGATGCTGTTGAATGAGTGAGTCAGTGACTGAGCTAAAAGTTGGAGCGAGTGAGTAAGCAAATGTATAAATAAGAAATGAGCCAACAAACTAGCTGACTGACTGGCTAGTTCACTGAACAACTGATTATCTGACTGTTGAGTGGTTGACAAACTGATTTACTGACTGGCTGACTGGTTGGCCAACTAGCTGATGTTATAAATGATATAAAGCAGATCTTTATATAGTATAGCAAACGAAGTTTTCTTGGGGACATGGGACAAATGGCACAAAAGAGGATCCTGTGTATGGGAGCCCCTGAGGAGTGTATACTATGAACTGGAAAACCATTTCCTAGTTTTCTTTCTTTTTCTTGGAGTTCTCTGTGATTTTCATTCCCTGTCAACTGAGGTCAGTGGATGTGACTTCAAGGGAAAGCCAGCCAGAGGCAGTCATGGTCAGACAGTGGCTCTCTTCCTGCAAGAAGGTATTTGGGACCAGAGGACATCTGCTCACTGGGGAGCCTGATTGTTCCCTGGGTCTTGGGGTCTGGGGGTGGGGTTCTGGGGCTCAGATCATCTCTCAGGTCAGGGAAGGGCCTCTGTGATGGTGGCCAAGACAGGGAACCAAATCAAACAGACAAATCAGTGGACGGCACAAGCTGGGCCAGTTTGCCCAGTTTATACCCTGCTCTCTGACCACAGAGACCTTCCTTGGGAAAGTGATGTACAGGCAGCAAGCAAGGGCTGCCAGACTCGGCTTCAGACAGTGCCTGGTGATGACTGAAGCCCCCAGGGTGGACCAGGTCTCATAGCGCTATGTGGTGACCAACCCTGCATCTACTCAGCTGACTGACAGGCAATTTCATACCTTGTCACAGACATCGCTCCTGACCTGGATGAGAAAGAAGGGGCAGGACAATAACCTGGATACAGGTAGCTTGTATCCATAGTAACCAAGCCACTCCACGGACAAACCCTTCAGTGATTCCCCAAAGGCCTCGGGAAAAAGTCCCTGGTTGCTGACAGAGGTGAAAAGGCCCTTTTCTACTCTTGTCCCTTGCTGAGAGGCTTTCTAGTCTCCTCTCTCCCCAGTCATCCCACCTGCTTTTTCTCTATGCACAGATACTCTACTGTTTCAACCATAAGCCATGATAACTATTTTTTAAATTTAATTTTATTTTTTAATTCAGTTTTTGTTTTGTACTGGAGTGTAGCTGATTGACAATGTTGTATTAGTACACAGCTGAGTGATTCAGTTATACATATGAATATTGTTGTGGTTTAGTCACCCTGTGGTATCCAATTCTTTGCGACCCCATGGACTGCAGCCGACAGGCTCCTCTATCCATGGATTTTCCAGGCAAGAATATTGAAGTGAGTTGCCATTCATTCTTTTTCAGATTCTTTTCCCATAGAGGTTATTATAGAACATAATGACTATTTACAAGTTTTTTTTTTTTTTTTTTAAGGAATAGTCTCTCTTGATGAACAGATAAGGGACTTGTGGTACGCATACATGTACCTACTTGCAGGGCAGTAAAGGAGACACAGACATTTTGGACAGAGTTGGGGAAGGAGAGAGTGGGATGATATGAGAGAATAGCCTTGAAATATATATACTGCCATATGTAAAATAGATAACCAGTGGAAATTCGATGTATGATGCAGGAAACCCAAAGCCAGTGCTCTGTGACAACCTAGAGGAGTGGAATGAGGAGGGAAGCAGGAATGGGGTTCAAGAGGGAGGGGACATACGTGTACCAAGTGCCAATTCATGCTGATGTATGGCAAAAATCATCACAATATTGTAAAGTAGTTATCCTCTAATTTATAAATAAAATTATATATATATAATTTTTATATATATTTATAAATATATATAAGAAAATATATATAAACATAAATTAAATATATATATAAGAAAAGATAAATATATATGAAGGAAAAAAACTCGGTAGCTCAGATGGTAATCTGAATCTGCCAGCAATGCAGGAGATGAAGGTTCAATCCCTGGGTTGGGAAGATCCCCTGGAGAAGGAAATGACAACCCACTCCAGCATTCTTGCCTTGAGAATCCCATGGACAGAGGAGCCTGGTGGGCTACAACTGCCATGGGATTGCAAAGAGTTGGACATGACTTAATGACTAAGACTTTATATATAAAGCGTATTCTATCTTTTTCACTCTCCTTTTTCCAGCAAGCCGCTCCCTCTGCCTGGAGTGCCTGTCCTTAACTTGTGCCTGACTGATCTCAGAACTTCAACGACTAATTTACTTCTTTCCTGAATACCCCCCACCAATCTGTATTACCCAAGCAGCATTTAGTACCTGTGTTTGTTCTGGAAACTCTTGTCCTGGTACTGATTCTCTTTTGGAACAGTTTCCTCTGCTCCATCCCTTTGTAAACTGTGAGCTCCTGGAGGCAAAAATAACACTGCCTACTCCTTTGACTCCTATAGAGCGCCTTGTCCATAATAGACATACAACAAATATATGTTCATACAAACCAAATATGTAGTCCATCTGGAGCATATGTGAATCCAGCCTCTCCCGGTGTGTGGCTGTGAGAGTCTCTTACCTCCTCTGCCTGACACAGGCAAGCCCCAATTCCTCCCCATCATTGGATCTCTCCCTGCCTCGATTTTTCGTGCTTCTATGTGTGGCCTATGTCAAGCGTGCCTTCTTCGAGCGTCATGTTCAGCCTGTGGCTTTTATTCCTTGCTGGATGGTAAGCTGTGAAGAGCAGGTACCTATCTTTCTCAGACTCAGTTCTTCCTCCTATTCAGGGCCTTGGCAGACTTTTGCATACAAGAGAACTTTAAAGTTAAATAAATAAATAAAGACTGGCTAGGTTTTCTAGGACGATACTCAAGTTCAGAAGACAACAATGAGATCAATAATTCCAAAGGGCAGATATCCAAAACTCTCTTTGCATGGGTGAGAATTTCTATGCATGACTGCACTATGCCCATAAGTGTTTTGCAGCCGATGCCCCTCTGCCCCAGGGGGTATCCTTGCCTGCCTTGTGGATGATGGCAGCCCCAGCCATGTGACTTGTGCTGCCTGTAAGACTGTAAACCTTCAGAGCCATGTTCATTATGCCCTCTTTCCTCTCTGCCATGAAGCCTGACCTTGTTCCTGATTGAAGCTGCACTGTAAGCTTGCATCCTTAAGTCAAATTAATGTGTAGCAGGACTGCAGTTGACCCTTGGTAGACATGTAAGGTGAGCAAGCAATAAACCTTTGTTGTGTTAAGGCACTGAATGTGGGGCTCTATTGTTACTGCAGCATAACTTAGCCTATCCTGACTGATACACAGGGACATGCAAGAATAAACTTCTCTCGAGGAGAATGTATTCCTAGTTCACCTTGACTCTGCCCAAAGGGAAAGTACGTTTTTAAGTCCAGTGCGTGCTGAGTAGTAGCCAGGACAGTGACTCAGGTATGTGTGTATGTGCCGTGTGTGGGGTGTGTGTAGATACGTGTGACAAGTGTGAATAGGTGACGGTAAGCAGAGGTCGGGCGCAGGAGAAGGGAGGGGAGGGGGATGGAGGAGCAAGCCTGGGCTTACGCAGCACAGGGGAAGGGCCATCTGCTTGTGGGCAACTGACATTTGCCTACAAAGGACTTTCTGTCTGTGGTTGGGAAGCTAAATAAAACTGTTTCCTCACGGGATTTTGTGCCAAACCACATCCTACATCTTACACTGAGCTGAACTGAGGACAGAGTGCCACCTGCTGGAGCTGCCAAGCCGGTGCAACTACTTCCAATTTCAGCCGAGTTTCTCCTTCAGTCATGTCCAACTCTTTCCAACATAATGGACTGTAGAGTGCCAGGCTTCCCTGTCCAACACCAATTCCCAGGGCTTGTTGAAACTCATGTCCATCAAGTCGGTGATACCATCCAAACACCTCATCCTCTCTTGTCCCCTTCCCCTGCTTTCAGTCTTTCCCAGCATCAGGGTCTTTTTCAATGAGTCAGAAAACTAACCAAACTGATCACATGGATCACAGACTTGTCTAACTCAATGAAACTGTGAGCCATGCTGTGTAGGGCCACCCAACATGGACAGGTCGTGGTGAAGAGTTCTGACAAAATGTGGTCCACTGAGAAGGGAATGGCAAATGACTTCAATATTCTCGCCTTGAGAACCCCATGAATAGTATAAAAAGGCAAAAATATATGACACTGAAAGACGAACTCCCCAAGTCAGTAGGTGCCCAACATGCTACCGGAGAAGAGTGGAGAAATAGCTCCAGAAAGAATGAAGAGATGGAGTAAAATGAAAACAACACCCAGTTGTGGATGTGACTGGTGATGGAAGCAAAATCCAATGCTGTAAGAACAATATTGCATAGGAACCTGGAATGTTAGGTCTGTGATTTGAAAGTGGTCAAACAGGAGATGGCAAGAGTGAACACTGACATTTTAGGAATCAGTGAACTAAAATGGATAGGAATGAGAGAATCTAATTCAGATGACCATTATATCTACTACTGTCGGCAAGGATCCCTTAGAAGAAATGGAGTAGCCCTCATAGTCAACAAGAGTCTGAAATGCAGTACTTGGGTGCAATTTAAAAAATGACAGAATGATTGCTGTTAATTCCAAGGCAAACCATTCAATATCACAGTAATCCAAGTCTATGCCCCAACCGCTAAAGCTGAAGAAATTGAAGAATGGTTCTATGAGGACCTACAAGACTTTCTGGAACTAACACCAAAAAAAGATGTCCTTTTCATCATAGAGGACTGGAATGCAAAAGTAGGAAGTCGAGAGATACCTGGAGTAACAGGCAAGTTTGGACTTGGAGTACAAAATGAAACAGAGCAAAGGCTAGCAGAGTTTTGAAAAGAGAACGCACTGGTCATAGCAAACACCCTCTTTCAACAACACAAGACAACACTCTACACATGGACATCACCAGATGGCCATACCAAAATCAGATTGATTATATTCTTTGCAGCTGAAGATGGAGAACTCTATACAGTCAGCAAAAATGAGATCGGGAGCTGACTGTGGCTCAGATCATGAACTCCTTATTGCCAAATTCAGCCTTACATTGAAGAAAGTAGGGAAAACCACTAGACCATTCAGACATAACCTAAATCAAATCCCTTACAATTATACAGTAGAAGTGACAAATTGATTCAAGGGGTTAGATCTGATAGACAGAGTGCCTCAAGAACTATGGACAGAGGTTCGTGACATTGTACAGGAGGCAGTGATCAAGACCATCCCCAAGAAAAAGAAATGTAAAAAGGCAAAATGGTCATCTGAGGAGGCCTTACAAATAGCTGAGAAAAGAAGACAAGTAAAAGGCAAAAGAGAAAAGGAAAGATATACCCATCTGAATGCAGAGTTCCAGAGAAGAAGAAGGTGAGTTAAAAAAGCCTTCCTCAGTGATCAATGCAAAGAAATAGAGGAAAACAATAGAATGGGAAAGACTAGAGATCTCGTCAAGGAAACTAGAGATACCAAGGGAACATTGCATGCAAAGATGGGCACAATAAAGAACAGAAACTGTATGGACCTAACAGAAGCAGAAGATCTTAAGAAGAGGTGGCAAGAATACACAGAAGAACTGTACAAAAAAGATCTTCATGATCCAGATAACCACGATGGTGTGATCACTCACCTAGAGCCAGACATCCTGGAATGTGAAGTCAAGTGGGCCTTAAGAAGTATCACTACAAACAAAGCTAGTGGAGGTGATGGAATTCCAGTTGAGCTATTTCAAATCCTAAAAGATGACGCTGTGAAAGTGCTGCACTCAATATGTCAGCAAATTTGAAAAACTCATCAGTGGCCACAGGACTGGAAAAGGTCAGTTTTCATTCCAATCCCAAGAAGGGCAATGCCGAATAATGTTCAAACTACCACACAATTGCAATTATCTCACATGCTGGAAAAATAATTTTCAAAATTCTCCAAGCTAGGCTTCAACATTACATGGACTGAGAACTTCCAGATGTTCAAGCTGGATTTAGAAAAGGCAGAGGAACCAGAGATCAAATTGCCAGCATCCATTGGATCATCAAGAAAGCAAGAGAGTTCCAAAAAAACATCTACTTCTGCTTCATTGACTACACCATAGCGTTTGATTGTGTGGATCACAACAAGCTGTGGAAAATTCTTCAAGAGATGGGAATATCAGACTACCTTACCTGTCTCCTGCAAAATCTGTATGCAGGTCAAGGAGCAACAGTTAGAACCAGACATGGAACAATGGATTCGTTCCAAATTGGGAAAGGAGAACCTCAAGGTTGTATATGGTCACCTGCTTATTTAACTTCTATGCAGACTGTATCATGTGGAATGCTGGGCTGGATGAAGGACAAGCTGGAATCAAGATTTCTGGGAGAAATATCGATAACCTCAGATATGCAGAGGACACCACCCTTATGGCAAAAAGCAAAGAGGAACTAAAGAGCCTCTTGATGAAGTTGAAAAAGAAGAATAAAAAAGCTGGCTTAAAACTCAACATTCAGAAAACTAAGATTATGGCATCTGGTCCCATCACTTCATGGCGAATAGATGGGGAAACAAGGTAAACAGTGAGAGACTTTATTTTGGGGGACTCCAAAATCACTGCAGATGGTGACTCCAGCCATGAAATTGAAAGACACTTGCTCCTTGGAAGAAAAGCTATGACCAACCTCAACAGCATATTAAAAAGCAGAGGCATTACTTTGCAGATGAGGGTCTCTCTAGTCAAAACTATGATTTTTCCAGTAAGTCATGTATGGATGTGAGAGTTGAACCATAAAGAAAGCTGAGCACTGAAGAACTGATGCTTTTGAACTGTGGTGTTGGAGAAGACTCTTGAAATTCCCTTGGACTGCAAGGAAATCAAATGAACCAATCCTAAAGGAAATCAGCCCTGACTATTCATTGGAAAGACTGAAGCTGAAGCTTAAGCTCCAAGCCTTTGGCCACCTGATGTGAAGAACTGACTCATTGGAAAAGACCCTGATGCTGGGAAGGATTGAAGGCAGAAGGAGAAGAGGACAACAGAGGATAAGATGGTTGGATGGCATCACCGACTTGATTGACGTGAGTTTGAGCAAGCTCCAGGAGTTGGTGATGGACAGGGAAGCCTGGCGTGCTGTCAATCATGAGGTGACAAAAAGTTGGACATGACTGAGCAACTGAACTGACTGTCTCCTCCTTCAGCGGGCGGGTTCAGACCCAGAGTGGAGCCTTTGATGCTGAGGTGACCCTGTTGATCCCTTCACTTTACAGGCAAAGAAAGTGAGGACTTGGGCCAGTATGTTTCCCTCTGAAGGCCTCTCAAGCTGGGCCACACTACCCTCAGGGGAAGGGCTGATTCCTTCTCCACTGGAGCCAGTGCAATTCCAAGGTTCCCTTGGCAGTGGGGTTCAAAGTAGACAGGCTGTTTTGGGTCAGGGCATGCGGTGGGGAAGAGGTGAGTACTCTGTGGTTCAGGAGAGCCAACCTGGATGGAGGATAAGGGAAGACTCCTGCAAGGGCTTCCATTAACTGAAGAGCGGCAACCTAAAATGCAAGGCTCTCTACACTGTTGCCCACAGTCCTTGCCAGAAAAACACTACCTACTCTTAGCAGACAAGGAAACTGAAACCCAGAGAGGCTAAGTGATTTGTCCAGAGTCATGTAGCTGGGAAATGTTTGTGTCAGAATTCAAGTCGAGGCCAGTTTGGTTCTAAGACTGAACTCTGTATTGTATCAAGCCATATCATCCCCAAACTAAAGGCTCTTCATGCCTCTTGACTGTATTCTTCCTGCACAGGGCATGCAGATAGGCAGGGTTCAGGATGTTCAGGCCACATGGTATGATTCTTTCAAGGAGTCTGTAGACTACAGAATGAGGGCTTACCGACCAGACGCTTGGTGAGTGCAGGGAGCAAGCCTTGACTGTAGATGGCCCCAGTCACGTGTGAAACCACTGCCTCAGAGAACCGTGCTAGTCCTTACGTACGCTTTATGGAGGAACCATCAGTGCCAAGCCCTGTGTTTGGAGAACAAACAGGCAGTGAATGGGACAGGAAGAAAAGTGGCTGGATGAGTATAACAGTGTGTGTTACTGGCCTGGTGTGTTACTCTTCAGGGCAGTTAAGGGCAGAGCTCTCAAGGGAAGCCATTCAGTTCACTTCAGTCTCTCAGTTGTGTCTGACTCTTTGCAAACCAATGAACCGCAGCACACCAGGCCTCCCTGTCCATCACAAACTCCCGGAGTCCACCCAAACCCATGTCCATTGAGTCAGTGATACCATCCAACCATCTCATACTCTGTCATCCCCTTCTCCTCCTGCCCTCAATCTTTCCCAGCATCAGGGTCTTTTCCAATGAGTTGGCTTTTCTCATCAGGTGGCCAAAGTATTGGAATTTCAGCTTCAACATCAGTCCTTTGCAATGAATACCCAGGACTGATCTCCTTTAGGACAGACTGGTTGGATCTCCTTGCAGTCCGAGGGACTCTCAAGAATCTCCTCCAACACCACAGTTCAAAAGCATCAATTCTTTTGTGCTCAGTTTTCTTTATAGTCCAACTCTCACATCCGTACATAACCACTGGAAAAACCATAGCCTTGACTAGATGGACCTTTGTGGACAAAGTAATGTCTCTGATTTTTAATATGCTGTCTAGGTTGGTCATAACTTTCCTTCCAAGGAGTAAGCATCTTTTAATCTCGTGGCTGCAATCACCATCTGCAGTGAATTTTGAGCCCAAAAAAATAAAGTCTGACACTATTCCCACTGTTTCCCCATCTATTTGCCATGAAGTGATGGGACCAGATGCCATGATCTTCGTTTTCTGAATGTTGAGCTTTAAGCCAGCTTTTTCACTCTCCTCTTTCACTTTCATCAAGTGAAATTTCTTCTTTTTAGTTCTTCTTCACTTTCTGCCGTAAATGTGGTGTCATCTGCATATCTGAGGTTATTGATATTTCTTCCAGCAATTTTGATTCCAGCTTGTGCTTCTTCCAGCCCAGCGTTTCTCATGATGTACTCTGCATATAAGTTAAATAAGCAGACAATGTACAGCCTTGACGTACTCCTTTTCCTATATGGAACCAGTCTGTTGTTTGATGTTCACTCTTGACATCTCCTATTTGACCACTTCCAATTTGCCTTGATTCATGGACCTAACATTCCAGGTTCCTATGCAAATATTGCTCTTTACAGCATCGAACCTTGTTTCTATCACCAGTCTCATCCACAACTGTGTGTGGTTTTTGCTTTGGCTCCATCCCTTCATTCTTTCTGGAGTTATTTATCCACTGATCTCCAGTAGCATATTGGGCACCTACTGACCCGGGGAGTTCATCTTTCAGTGTCCTATCTTTTTGCCTATTCATACTGTTCGTGGGGTTCTCAAAGCAAGAATACTGAAGTGGTTTGCCATTCCCTTCTCCAGTGGACCACATTCTGTCAGACCTCTCCACCATGACCCATCCATCTTGGGTGGCCCCACATGGCATGGCTTAGTTTCACTGAATTAGACAAGGCTGTGATAGGGGAAGCTGTAGGACGTTTAAATTTCCCTGGGGTAACAAAAGGCTTCTGGACATGATTCTGGAGAGAGACCCCTGACATCTTTTCCCTTTAAGAATCACTACTCCAACAAAGCATTGTCTTCAAATGAGCAGGGAAAAAGTTAGGAAGCCAAGGTCTAGCTGTGGAAAGTCTCCTAGTGCTGGAGTGTGCCCCTGGATTGTGAACACATGGGGACCCCTGGCCCAATCCAGAGGGAGAAGGAGATGGCAATCAGCCACCCTCTGAACTGTGTGTGCATCTTTGTTGGCACATGCAGGCATCCTGGGTACACGCCTGGCCTCGCTCACCTCTTTGCAAGGTTGCTGGTCTCAGCTGTCTGATTCTGTCATGCTCGTGCTAAGTCACTTCAGTCATGTACAACTCTTTGCGACCCTTTGGACTGTAGCCTACCAGGCTCCTCTGTCCATTGGATTCTCTAGACAAGAATACTGGAGTGGGTTGCCATACCCTTCTTCAGAGGATCTTCTTGACCCAGGGATCAAACCTACGTCATATTTGCTGCATTGGCAAGTGGGTTCTTTAACCACTAGCGCCACCTGGGAAGCCTTCTGTCTTTTCTACTTTTCCTTTTATCATGGCATCTACTCTGCAACCACAGGTCACCAGCCTCCCTGGAATAGCAAAGCCAGCATTACTCTATGAACTACTCCCAGTCTGTTCTAGTTCAGTTTGGTTCAGTTGCTCAGTCATGTCTGACTCCTTGTGACCCCCTTGTACTGCAGCATGCCAGGCTTCCCTGTCCATCACCAACTCCTGGAGCTTGCTCAAACTCATGTCCATTGAGTTGGTGATGCCATCCAACCATCTCATCCTCTGTCGTCCCCTTCTGCTCCTGTCTTCAGTCTTCCCAAGCATCAGAGTCTTTTCCAATGAGTCAGTTCTTTACATCAGGTGACCAAACTATTGGTTCTAAGGAGTGTCAAATGAGCATCTTCAGAACCAAGATTCTGATTTTACAACTCTCTCCACAGGGGGCTCAGTCCTAATATAAGACATGGTAGGAGACCAGTAGGAAAGTTTATTAAGATTATGAAAGCTGGTGGTACTTTCCTGGCTGTCCACATACAGAATAGCATACATACACACATGTACACAGCACACACACACTGTCTGCAGGAAGCCAAGGCACAAAGCCCCCATCCTGACCAGTTTGCTGCAGAGAATAGAATAAGGACATTCAGTGAAGATTTAAATGGAATGTGACTGGCTGTAATCAATCAACCTTAAAAAACCACAAGCTAATCTTTATCCTCTCCCAACACAGAAGCTCTAGCTCTGTGCACAGGTGTCTTGCTATTCACTCTTTTTCCTCAAGGCCATTATGATCAAGAAAGAGGCCTCCTGGCCAGTTCCACAGAGGCCAGAATGGAATGCCTCAGACTTCCAAGCATTCCATCAGTCACCTGCAGTTCTCCTTACCAAGTTCAGTTCAGTCCAGTCGCTCAGTTGTATCCGACTCTTTGTGACCCCATGGACTGCAGCACGCCAGGCCTCCCTGTTCTTCACTAACTCCCAAAGCTTGCTCAAACTCATGTCCATTGAGTCGGTGATGCAATCCAACCATCTCATCCTCTGTTGTCCCCTTCTTCTCCTGCCCTCAATCTTTCCCAGCATCAGGGTCTTTTCCAATGAGTTGGCTTTTCTCATCAGGTGGCCAAAATATTGGAGTTTCAGCTTCAGCTTCAGTCCTTCCAATGAATATTTAGGATTGATTTCCTTTAGGATTGACTGGCTTGATCTCCTTGCAGTCCAAGAGACTCTCAAGAATCTTCTCCAACACCACAGTTCAAAAGCATCAATTCTTCTGCACTCAGCTTTCTTTAGAGTCCAGCTCTCACATCCATACATGACTACTGGAAAAACCATAGCTTTAACTAGGTGAACCTTTGTTGATAAAGTAATGTCTCTGCTTTTTAATATGCTGTTGAGGTTGGTCATAGCTTTTATTCCAAGGAGCAATTGTCTTTTAATTTCATGGCTGCAATCACCTTCTGCAGTGACTTTGGAACTCCCCAAAATAAAGTCTGTCACTGTTTCCATTGTTTCCCCATCTATTTGCCATGAAATGATGGGACAGATCTTCGTTTTCTGAATGTTGAGTTTTAAGCCAACTTTTTCACTCTCCTTTCACTTTCATCAAGAGGCTCTTTAGGGACAGAGGAGCCTAGAGGGCTACAATCCGTAGGGTCGCAAAGAGTCAGACACTACTGAAGTTACCAAGCACGAATGCACAAAAGTGTTAAAATCCTAGGTTAGTGCCTTGCTTAGAGTAGTAAAACACAGTTTTAAAATATAAATATATACATGCATGTGTGTGTGAATGCTAAGTCGCTTCAGTCGTGTCCAATTCTTTGCGACCCTATGGTCTGTAGCCTGCCAGACTCCTCTGTCCATGGGATTCTCCAGGCAAGAATACTGGAGTGGGTTGCCATGCCTTCCTCCAGGGGATATTCACCGCCCAGGGATCAAACCTGCCTTGCAGGCAGATTCTTCACTGCTGAGCCACTGGGGAAGCCCCCAAATATATATATACTTATGTTTATTTTAAATATCTAATATTTAGTTTAAATATTTAATATAATTACATACAAAATTTAAATTTTAAGGTTAATCATATATTAAATTATATTATACTTATAACTTAATATAAAATATTTATAGCATGAAATTATAATATTTCTATATATTTATATACATAATATAATACATATATATATTATATATATATAACTGGTTTTGTTGCAGGAAGGGGGACCCCTTCCAGGGCCCAAAACTGGGCTCTTGTCTAACACTCAGAATTGAATTGTCCGAGGAGACACATGCTGACAAAGTAAGAGATTTTATTGGGAAGGGCACCCGAGTGGAGAGCAGGAGGGTGAGGGAACCCAGGAGAACCGCTCTGCCGAGTGGCTCGAAGTCTTGGGTTTTATGGCGATGGGATTAGTTTCCGGGTGGTCTGTGGCCAATCATTCTAATTCAGAGTCTTTCCTGGTGGTGCACACATCGCTCAGCCAAGATGGATGTTAGCAAGAGGGATTCTGGGAAGTGGATGGACACGCGTTATCTCCTTTCAACCTTTCCTGAACTCTTCTGGTTGGTGGTGGCTTATTAGTTCCGTATTCCTTATCAGGATCTCCTGTCATAAAACAACTCATGCAGATGGTTACTATGGTGCCTGGCCAGGGTGGGCGGTTTCAATCAGTGTGCTTCCCCTAACAGTTTCAGACTGTGTGTGTGTATCTTGGTTCCCTGGAGGGAGACAAGTTTGTCCTGTCGACTATAAAAGATGTACAACTTGAGAGTTGTGAGTTAAGTTTTATTTGGGGCAAAATGAGGACTGCAGCCTGGGAGAGAGTACCTCAGATAGCTCTGAGAAACTGCTCCAAAGATGCAGTGGAGGAAAGTCAATATATAAGATTTTGGTGAAGGGGGAGTTCAATACAATTAAGCTTTCATTTTACAAAAGGTTTTCTGCTAGTCACAAGGAGTTGATGTCATCAGGAAGGGATTTAGTGCTTTTCTAAATATGAGGAGATGCAAGGTTTGGAATCCTGAAATCAGTTCCTGAAAATACTCAACTATCCAAAGGCTTGTCCCACCAGATTCCCTGGAGCACAGAGTGCCCCACTCCACCCCAAACTCTCTCAGTGGGTGTTGAAGGTTAGCAGCAGCAGCAGCAGCACAAGTTTCGATCTTTGCAGAGACAGAGGGCAAATGCCTTTGTTGTTCAGGCACTGGCAATACTCTTGGCAAGTGCCAGTTTGTAGCTGACAGTCCTAAGGCTGAGGGACTTGAACGTATAGATGTGGATTTCAGCTAAGCTTGCTCTGAGCCTCTGGGAGGAATCCTTACAAAATGCTCTAGTGCCTGGGTTGCCCCATCTCGTCATTCCATTCTTACCTCTTTACAGGGTTTTCCGTGACTGTGAGTTGTTAGGAGAAATAATGATTAGAGTGAGTCACCGTATACCGAGTCAGAGCAAGAAGGAAGCTGAGCAAAACTCCTGCAAGCCCAGTGTGGTCATGGGCAGGTGAGGAAGCCCAGGTGAGGCCTGGGAAAAGGAACTGACTTGCTTAGGATTAAATGGGTGGCCCACGGCAGAATCTAGGCAGCAACCTGGGTCTCATGACTCCTGTCCAACACTCTTTATGTGGAGCTATATTTAGTGCCTCCTAAAACCCATGGGAGGTGAACCTCCTTGTTCTATTAGCCCTTGGGAACAGAGGAGACTCAAGACCAAGGGTTGCTTGGAAAGCGGAGGACACAGAATGGTTTCCTATTTATGTTGCTAAAGAGTAAGTTGGAAGCAGCCTTGTCTGATACCTGACAGCTGGTGTAAAAATTCCAGAAGACAGAGGA